>NC_049212.1:10228991-10443991 GCF_013347855.1 Anguilla anguilla
TCAAACTGTGTGTCATATTGATGTGTCAAATAACAAAAATTGCCCCATGGAAGAAGACATAATTTTAATGAATGTTTTAAACAGCTGATGAAAACTTGCACTCCAGAAGGAATAAGTTTATACTTGGTTGTCAAGTTAATTCTAAAAAAATATACAAGTTTTGGTATATGTGCAACTTAAAATAAGTATCAATTGCCAAATAGATACAGTACTATAGATAGATAAATAAATAGAATACCTTATTATCCTCATGGGGAAAAGTCTAGCAGCATTCACATTTACAAACAGATATTTATACCAAGTAACATGCAATCATTTACACTAGAGAAGGGGGGGCGGGGGTGAATAAAAAAATACAGATATTAAATACAGATAATATTTAAAGAAACATAAAATTTATTGTTTATGGGGCACATAAAGTTCAGACAAATGATTAAAATAGTATCATTTATTTTAAAATGTAAAATAACAGAAAATCTTATTTGTGATCACAATTCTCAGAACAAGATAATAATAGTACATTGTATTCATGAAGTCACGTAGACAACTGTTCACATAGTATAGTCACTTTAAAAAGTTTATTACAATAATTATAAGATTATTTCCACTATAGATTATTGCAATTTCACACTTTCATGTAAAACATAAACTTTGAAAGACCTCACTCTCTTCAGACGGTAAGATGAAAAAACACATGGCCAAGTCACATTACATAATTTAGGAAACATTGGGTAGCATTGCTTAGAAAGACAGCTGATTTAATTTGTGTGAGGTAAGATAGCCAATATTGTTTGTTGTAACTTGGCTTCATTTTGATATAAATACTTTCAATGGCAGGCATAGATTAAGCAAGTTTTAATTAATGGCTTGTAGACCGTGTTTTGTATGCATGAGTAACTTGCCATTTTTGTACGTTAAAAACATTTTTTGTTGACATGAAGTTATGCAAAGGGGGCTGGATTCAAGTTATGTGATTTACCCAGAGAATGGTATGAAACCAAACTAAATACCTTCACATATCCATTGTTTTCACCAAAATGGGCATTAATCCAATAATTCTTAAATACAGTAATATTTTTCAGTCGTGAGACAATAACAAAAATTGTTAAGAAATAGTCACGCACCGGCTTCTTTAAAAGAGAACGGCATTAACCTTTTCTGTAATGTTTTCGTTCTGTTTTGATATGACATCTGCGCAGACGACATTTACTGAAACTACAGGCATTTAGCAGACATTCTCATCCAGAGGCACGTACGCACAATGCCTACAGTTTTCTCTTACAAACAAACAAAGCAAACACCAGGGACTGAAGTGCAGTAATTCCCTAGGGGCAGGGGGGGGGGGGGGGGGGCGTACAGTCCTCAGAGAATAATTAATCATCAAGATTGCAACACCTGACCCCCCCCCCCCCCCCCAAAATAAAAAATAAAATTTGGTTTCATAGTTAATATTGTAACACCGGAAACAGACACGCTCAACACAGTGGGCCGTGTGTTCCTGTGTGTACAATTCAAGTTTCCCTGGCGGGGAACATATTATTTGGTTCACAGTCTTCATGCCCAAAGCCCTCCACCATCTTTAGGAGAGTATCCAGGACAAGAGTTTGAGAAAGTGGAAAGTTATACCGAGTGCAAATGCTGTTTCCATTACAGGATCCTGCCTGGGGGTTGGGGTAACTGGAATGTGACACAAACTCAGTCCACCTCTCCTGTTTGGTTTCAAAACATGGTGGCGGACTCTTTCCGCGCTGTTCCCTACACGCCTGAGCTCACTGTCCTGAGAAGACCGGGGGGGGGGGTCTGAGGGTGCGAGTGCAGGTACGCTAGTCCTCCGAAAAATTTCACTAAAGTACAGAGGGCCCGCATTCGTCAGATTGTGCTCTTATCTTTACACTGCACTGCATGCAACACACTGCCCGTCTTTTAAATGGGAAGGCATGAAACAAATCCACACACATTCTCAGTCTCAGCAAAGCTCACACTTACATGTGTGTGTGTGTACATGTGCATGGTGTTTTAAACGTTGCCTGGTACAAAATACAATGAAACGGATACCCTTATGTTAGTTATCTTTTTCCAGATAGCTTATTTTTTTAACAGAAAACATATTGATAACAACCAGGTTGGAAAACTCAGAACTGCGTCTCAGAAAGATCCAAAACAATCCCAGAACCATTCACGGCACCCCGATAGCCACGCCAAGGCGCTTCAGAACTGCGCGGGACGGTTCCACCGCCACACAGGCACCTCCGTTCCCCCTCGTGTTCAGAGAGGGGCGGACACGTTGCCCCGCTAGCCTGCCGGCGCAGGTGCCGGAGAAAAAGTTTCTAAAAATCTCCTTCGGCTCCACGCGCGGCCACAGGCAGCGTCGGGAGGAACTCGCGCTTTCCCACCACTTTCACACAGAGCCGCGGAGGGGGAACGAGCTCCCCGGCGCTTCAGAAACGCAGTAATGTTTTTAAGACCCGCTGTGCTTTTCGGGCCGGCCCGATTCTGGGGCGGATAAGCGCGTCCGCAGAGCTAACAGCCCCAGGCCCCAAACCTCCGGCTCTCCTGGAATCCCGGCACAAAGCTCTCCTTTGACTCTGACCCTGAAACTCCACACGCACCGATAAGGCTCCCCCTCTCTCTCTCTCTCTCTCTCGCTCTCTGCCCCTCTCTCTCTCTCCGTCCGCGGCGCGACGCACACAATCTCAGAAGCCCCCCCCAAAACCGGAGCGCCCCCCCCCCCCTCGCTCGCTCGAGCGTTTTTACAAGAGGATGCGGGGCGGAAAGACCCCAGAATCCCCCCGCTTTTCCCCGGCGCTCCACGTGTGCGCCGAGCCACGGTCCCTCCCAGCGCAGCGTTCGAAAGAAAACGGCATTGAGCAAACAACCGCGGGACAGAGAGAGGGAGAGAGAGAGGGAGAGAGAGAGACGGGGAGAAAAAGAGACTCGCTCACCACAAAGAGAGGTCGACAAACGGCCAGAGAGGAGAAGAATTCCTTTTTTTTTTCTTCCTCCGGTCCATTCTACACTGAGTTTCTGCCCAGTTCCCTTATTAGACCGAAGAGAAACTTGGAGCAGCTGAGTTAAGCCTGGGCCTCCCCTCCCCCTTTCCCTCCCCCTTTCCCTCCCTTCCTCTCCTCTCCCCGCCCCTCCCCGCCCCCAGAAGAGAGGAGAGAGGCGCTCGGGCCGCCTGTCAGGCTGAGAGGGGTGGTCTGCTTTGTGCGGCTGTGTACCTCAAACGTCCCTCCCCAATCACGGTCAAACGTCCCTCCCCAATCACGGTCAAACGTCCCTCTTTCACAGACAAACGCCCCTCTTTCACAGACATCCTCGTTCACAGTGACACAAAAGCGGGTTAGAGTGTTCTCCTCACACACACACACACACACACACCCCCACGCACAGACACACATGCACACGCCCCCACAGACACACACGCCCACACACAAATATATATACACACACACACATATACAGACACAAACATCCCCACACACACACACACACACACACACACACACACACACACACACACATACATACATACACACACACAACACAAAGAAAAAGAAAGGGAATACACGGGTGATGAAGGGAGAGGGGTTTTGGCGTGGTGTGTGAGTGGGTGCTCTGAGGGGGGGTGGGGGGAGGAAACGGAGCGTAATCCTGGCCTGCAGTGACTTCCTCCCTCTGGCCTCTAATAAGCGGTTGCCCCGCGCTCCAGCGCTGGAATGCAAAGGGCCGCACTTCAGAGGCCCTGAAACACAAGCCTGCGAGTCACCGCACTGTGACCCGGGGTCAGACACGGCAAGAGTGTGTGTGTGTGCGTGTGTGTGTGTGTGTGTGTGTGTGTGTGTGTGTGTACACGTGTGTCTGCATGTCTGTTTATATATGCGTGTGTGTGAGTGTGTGTGGGTGTGTGTGTGTGTGTGTGAGTGTGTGTGTGTGTGTGTGTGTGTGTGTGTGTGTGTGTGTGTGAGTGTGTGTGTGTGTGTGTGTGTGTGTGTGTGTGTGTGTACACGTGTCTGCATGTCTGTTTATATATGCGTGTGTGTGTGCGTGTGCCTGCACACAGTGTGTGTGTGTGTGTGTGTGTATGTGTACACGTGTGTCTGCACATATGTGTGGGTGTGTGTGTGTCTGTGCATGTATGTGTATGTGTGTGTGTGTGTACACGTGTGTCTGAATGTCTGTTTATATATGCGTGTGTGTGTGCGTGTGCCTGCACATATATATGTATGTGTGTGTGTGTGTGGGTGTGTGTCTGTGCATATATGTTTGTTTGCGTGTGTGTGTGCGTGTGTCTGCGCCTGCACATACATATGTGTGTGTGTGTCTGTACATATGTGTGAGTGTGCGTGTGTGTGCACACGTGCGTCTGTACATGTGTGTGTGTCGAAAAGTTGGAAAAAGTGCTAAATGCGAGCTGCCAGAACAGAATCATTTCAACACATCAGGAACCTTAAGTGCTATAGGTGCTTTGAGCAGTAAACACAACATGGTTTTAAATTAAACAAAATACAAATGTATATGTGCATATACGCATATATATATATATATAACAGGGGTGGAGGGAGATGCCACTATTTGTATTTGTATTCGCTCAAAAAACAAAAATATTTGTATATGTATTTTTAAAATAAAATTTGTATATGTATTTGTATATTTTTGTATTTTTGGAAGTGGGTGTGGCCAGAATTGGGTGGAGTTTAATCCAGAAGCTGTATAAAATCTGAACCTTTATTTATACAGGGAAATCACATTGAGACACTGGGTCTTTTAATTAATTAATTAATTAATTAATTAATTATAAAATAAAATAATAAAAGCAATGAAACAAAATGCCAAAAACCGCTATTGTTCAGATATTAAAGTACTAAAGTCATGGTTTATGACTTCAATACTTTAATGACATCAATAATAATCCAGTTAATCAAAAGGTCATTTTATTTTTAAAGTTGTATGTAACAAACAATGACCAATATATTACATAGCCATAACAGGCTTTTACAACACTGAGGAAAACAGTCAACTCAAGTTTCAAATATTAACAAAATGTTTTTATAAATCAAAACATAGTTACTCATCCTTACTCTGAACTGCAGAGTATGAACTGCATGGACCCCCCCCCCCCCACCCACCTCTACCTGAGGGACACTTAAGTCAATTATAAACTGAAAAAACAATCCCTCATCTTCATTATGTACAGTATGCTACAAACTCCTAATGAAATAAAAAACTACAGAATGTAAGGCTAACGTTTTGTTGTTTTTTTGTTTGATAATACTAGTTCTCCCCTCTTTGCTGAAGCCCCACTTTACCTGCAAGTTTGATTTGCATAAGCTTGGATA
The DNA here is from genome assembly GCF_013347855.1 of Anguilla anguilla. Lineage (NCBI taxonomy): Eukaryota > Metazoa > Chordata > Actinopteri > Anguilliformes > Anguillidae > Anguilla > Anguilla anguilla. The sequence goes on from NC_049212.1 coordinate 10,234,331, forward strand.
AATTAAATTAAAAATCGAAAAGCTTCCCTGGATGGAATACATACATCAGCTATTATGCTCTTACACAAACTTCCCCAAGTTGTATATTGAGAAGACAAGCTCCTGCACGTGTGTCGGATATATCCAGCATTACGGCATCGATTTCTGCACCAATAACGACCTAATTTGATAAAGATTATGAAACTGAATATTGCAAAACTATTTTCTTAAAATAAAGGAAACAATTCAATCAATTTGAGTTGCAAAACCTGGGATGAAACTCTTTTTTGAGTCTGAAATGAAAAGCTGAAAAATTTGTCAACGTTTTTATTTCTAAATAGAAATATTCAAGGGAAAATGTATCTAGGAGAGCTAAAATGTGCATGACAAGACATAAAATGGAAATGGAATGGAAAGTAGTTAAAGAAATACGAAGCGCAATAATTTCTTCGGTCATAGTGAACTCAGCACATTTCTCCCTCCCCTCCCCTTGGAGTGTGCTTTTACATAGCCTACGCACCAACTCACTCCTCTGATCAATTCCACAGACGACGCGCAGCTTTGGTGGTTTGCTGGGACCGCACGCACGCAGATCGGTTACATTTCATGCGGTCGTCATGTTGCTGCTCTATTCAGCTTATTCAAAGTCTCAGTTTCAGTGAAAACCTGAAAATATGTTGGCACAGGGTTCCAAGCTTATCCTTTCTGTAACTAAAGCATCGACAATTACTCCTCCCCACCCCAAAGGCTTCATCAACTTCACCAGATGATTGCAGTGAATTAATTCATGCAGTCATGTGATTATATGCGCAAAGTAAATTACGATAGCGCTTGATTGGGAAACTCGTACCAAAACGCTAGCCATTCAGTTTCTGAACAGCGTGCTGGAGCAGACAGCGACACGTTCACGCCTGGGGAAAAGCACCTGCTGTCTATAGTCCAGGGGTCGTGAAGAAAATGTCACAAACTGTCTGTATTTCTCTTGAGTCCATTTTTTCTAATCATAAAAAATCCCTTAGCCCAAATATTTAGTAAAGTCGTGGAAAGACAATATAGCATTTACAGCGTTGCATGTAATTTTAATTATAAAGTCCCCAAAGTGCGATGGCATCGCTCTGGCCTATGTAGTGTTAAAGGAAACTCTCACTCGCTGTCTCTCTGCAGGTGTGTGTGTGTGTGTGCGTCTATTTGAGAAACTTGGTGCAGACTTCTGAGTGAATTGCATCAAAGAGATGGGGGAAAAAAAGATCCAAAACCAAATAATACTGGCCAAATTCAGGAGGAGAAAACATTCAAGGAGAACACATTATTCAAGCATTGCCAAATATGGTATTTGTATTCGTTACTATCCCTAATATATATATATATATATTAGAACACTCGCCCAAAGTAACTATGCATACTATTCCCTTGTCACTCAGAAAGTTGTTGTCAATTGGTGGTAATTTCGCCACAGAGAAAGTGGAGAAAGCGTGAATGTACTGCGTGTCCCGTCGCAGGGCACGGTTTGTGTTCTCCGGGGCTGATCGTGTGACAGTGAGGAATGAGCGGGCCTTGAATTTCAATAAGAGCTTTACGGCCATCTTACTTTTCCAGGGGGCTCAGAAGCTCCGGAGCAATTTCTCCCGGATCGATGAATGAAAAAGTTTGCCCGTATTTTACCATTAGCCCGCTAAGAAGCCACAGCGCTCCCGCCCCCTCATAAAAACATCAGGCGATAATGTGCAATCAATGCAGGAATGAAATTAAAGATATATAAAAAGCGCGGTGTGAGTGGCACGGGCTAAATCTTCATCAACGCAGAGAGCAAACAAAGGCACCCGCCCCTCCCCCGTTCGCTGTGCTAACTTTAGCGCGCCCACAGTGCTTTGGGGGGGGTACGAAGCGCTAATGCTAACAGACTGCAGAAACTGTAATTTACTGCCAACCAGAAAAACAGCCAAACAGAAACCCCCCCAAAGTGGCTTTTGGGTTTGGAGAAATCGCCATGAGGGGAGAAGTTAGCCTGGAGCAAAACTGCGAATCGGGGAGGAAACGTGACCCGCCGGCTGGTCAGGGGGGGTGTGGGGCTGGGTAGCGCTTCCACAAGCGTGTGCTGCCCGGGCCCAGTGCAAATTCAGCTCCAGGTTCAATTTAACAGCATCAAGTATCCAAGCAGACTGTGCTAAGTGACGACACACACTTTAAGGCAGAAAACAGTGCATGTACAAGCACACAAAGACATGTGCGCACACACACTCGCATGCATGCACACATATATACACATACACGCATGCAAATGCACACACACACACACACACGCGTACACGCACACATACACACACATACTCACACACATATACACACGCGCACACACACACTCACATGCACACACACACACGCGCACACGCACACACACATATACACACGCGCACACACACACTCACACGCACACACATACACACTCACACAAGGACATCGTTTGGGTTGGGTCGGGGGGGTTTTTCCCCCAGTGCAGTCTGGTTATTTGAGGCGATGAGAGAGGGGGGCCTGGGGCTGAGTTCTGAGACGGGGGAACAGAGCGGAGGAAATAAGGTGAAGGGCGGAGGGGGGCGGGGCTGCACCCTGCAGCAGGGCCTGCTTAACCAAGGGCCCCGGGGCCCCAAGGGCCCGTAAAACAGCCAGCTGGGCCTCCTCACAGCCGCCGGGGAGAAATGAGATTCATGAGCCTTAAACCAGCGGGCTTTCGCACAGGCTAGTCAGGCAGGTCTGTGACACTTCTGTGTAAGCACAGAGAATGATCATATATAAAACGAAAACATTTCTAATTATATTACTCAGAAATAAACAAATACCGAGTAATACTATCAAATATGAAGTGTAGTATTCTGATATTCTTGTATTACTGTAATTCATAAAGGTTAAGTTATAACAAAGTAATTCCTGTAGATACCATAAATAACCAGTGATATGCTAACTGGTTGTTTATACACATGTATTTACATTTCACTTTATTTAAACTTTGCATTTACAAGTTTTTCAGCATTTAACAGAAAGGCAGTCCGGGTTGATGTGAGGGAAGAGCCAGCATTCAGTTAAAAAAAAAAAATCATCATAATAATAATTTCTTTTTAAAAGGCCCCACCCACAGTTTTATGTCTACGGCGAACCCGAAGGTTATTAAACGCTGGCACGGGATCGGAAACCCGATCTGCCGTTTCTCCGAACGACGGAGACGCCCCGCCCGAACGCGCCAACACGCCGTTCCTCACCTCAGCTGACCCCGTCACTCTCAGCGCGAGCCGGGAGACCGAACCGCGCGCGGGGTCTGCGTCGTGACCTCACGCTCACCCCCCCCGCGCGGCAGGCCGGTCGGTCGCCGGCCAAAAAACGTCCTCGTCCACGGACCGCCACGGGCCCGTGACGCGGGATTCACTTCCTCCCCAGTGTGACCGGACGGCCATGTCTCAACACCGCCTCCAGACAATCACAAGACCTCACACCGCCCCGCCCAGGGGCGGGGAGACTCCGCAAACCCAGCACCGCAAACCCAAAATAACCGAAAAACAACTTTCGCCGAAAAAGAGCTTCCCGAAAAATAGGAACGCATGACCTTTACTTACTCTGCAGCCTGAACTAGGCACACAAGAACCACGCTTCGGCACAAAAGCGGAACAAGCTAATAATAATACTCAAATGAGAAGTTAAGGAAATATATTCTTACGTTAAAGGTGCAGAAAATATAAGGGAGATAAATAATTAAGACAGTGTAGCAGAACGGTCTGTAACTGTACTTGGTCCAAAATGTCAAGAAACAATAACTAATGAGATTTAATGAGATTTAAAGATTGGTGCTTCATTCCAGTCGTTTAGTTTTATGCAAGAGGCAGTGGACAACAAATTTTAGAACCCACAGTTTGAAATTTTACAAAACAACAAAGATGACTTACGTGAACACACCAAGCACTCTTAAATGAGTGTTTCATGATTATAATTATTTATTAAACAAGGCTATTTTTTGGGAAAAAATGAGTTTCTGCTGCTCCTGATAAACTGGACATTCTGAGCTGTACAAAACAGCGATGGCCACCAGAACAGTCAAGAACAACAGAGCCGAACACTGCCCGCATTCACCAGCTAGTGCCTGCGCTCGAAATACAGCAAATCATGTTCTGTCCCTGCTGGTCTATGTCTGTCACCTCTGATTGGTCAGTCTATGTTTGACCTCTATCTCCCCCTCAGCTGCAGGCACATCCCGCCCCCTCTCCTCCTACAGGGTGTGGAACATCCCACCCTCTCCTCCTACAGGGTGTGGAACATCCCTGCAGCAAAGCCTGCTCACCACCTCTTACGGTACAGCCCCGCCTCCTCCTCGCATAGCTCTGCCTACACCCTGCTTAAAGCCCCGCCCCCACAACTAGACAACCCCGCCCCCTCTGAACAAGCACAGCACTTAATATTTCAGAGGGATAGGCACAAGTACTCGAGTGCTCAAGGGATGGAAAGACTTGGGTTGTTCAAACTCCCAAAACTGTCTCCAGCACTCTAAAAGTTTGCCTGCACCATTATAAAATGCAAGTGAAGTAATGGTTGTAGTTTCACCATTTGCTCTGGCACTGCAGCTTTAGCGGTTGGTTGTTTTATGGGAAATGAAGTTGTTTTATGGGCCTTTACTCAAATCCTTGCCATATAGTAGCTCTTCTAAAATGGGCGATTTTTCCAACGTGGTTGATGTCGTCAAGGATACTGTCAATGACGCTCAAATTAAGTCTCACCTGATTCAAAGGTGCCATTTACCAGAATTCTAAGCAATATGACAACAGGGTGTATAACGACTGTAATGACGAATAACTGTTTTTATTAAACAGCATCTTGAACTCTACATGAATAGCATTTTTTAAAAATGTAAATGCTGTGAGACCTACCTGACCAAAACCTTAAAAGTTTCATGATGACAATTATTCTTTTCAATTGAGCATTTTCGGATTTGTAGTTGCAGAAATGTGACATTATGAAATTAAACTGATTACTACACAAAGGGAAACAACATATTTTCATGGAAATCTCTAAAACTCAAACACAAATGCCAAAGTTTACTTTTCGTGCGTGGACATCGACCCTTTTATGAATTTTTTCTTCGTTAAGTCGATCAATTACACGCGGAAGACATTCGGGAAATGAGACGAGCGGAAAAGTGAGGCAGAAACAGGAAATGAAACAATGGCCACTTGTTCCTCGTTTTTTTAACACGTCGACACCACGGATCCATTTAAATTACAGTGCAAGACAAAGAGATACATTTCCTCCCCCCCCCCCGATCTACAGTTCGTCATGCCCCCCCCCCCCCCCCCCCCCCCCACCCAGGCACAGATCCCATGTTACAGGGCCCCCCCTCCCTGTAGTGGAAAGCCAGTCCTCGACCCCACGCTGCCTCTGCCCATTCACCCCCAGGGGTCTCAACAGCCTTTGGGATCGCCCCCTATATGGGGGACTCCAATCAGTATTAGTGGCCGTCTGTACATGGAAGGATGCATAAAACATAACTTCATATACTTCAGAACAGCATTAGGCGCACATACGTTTATTCAAATATAGATTATGTATTAAACCGATCATATTACCAGTCATATATACACTTGAGAAAACAGGTCAAAACTGTCTGACTGCAAGTCATGAAATTTGGAAAAGAAAATAATCTTCATCTGAAATTTTTTAATTTGGGTACCTCCTGGAACTCCTCTGTAGACCACTGCAGGTCTCACGCCCTTTCGTTGGAAACATTTTGTCTAAAACACACCCCGGTGGGAGCTTAAGTCCAAACTCTTACCTTCCTGCCAGCCCCCAAAAAAGCTCCCCGGACGGTGCGTGGTTTACCAACCCCAAACGTATTTAGGAATCGTTCTGCCCCGCCCTGCCCTGCCCTCCATCCCCAGGCACTAAACCACAGTAACCCGGATCATTTACACTCATGCACAGGGCTAGAATACACAATACCTTTCCTGCAGATTCATATTTAAGTCAAGTGCCCCACTGCAAGCTGGGTAAGTGCAGGCACACTGTGCAGTCACGCTGGCAGCTTCCTGAAAACACACAATCCCAACCAATCAAACGCGGTACTTCTAGCTGCGCCAAGTCTTAGCGGGGAAAAGGGAGACTTAGCAGCAAGCTGCTGTGACTAATAACAGTAAGAGTCCGTTTGTTAGCGTTAGCCATGAGTTTGACAGGACTCTCCACCGAATGCAATGATTTTTACGTCTTCGGGGAGGAGGGGGGCGGGATTTGCAGCAGAAAATCCACACAGACTGACGTACAGGGATCATTTTCAGATTTACAACATATTCAGTGAGAAAAAGATTATTTTTTCCCAACATTTCTTTTTTTAATTCAAGGCCCAGACCATCAACCACGATGTCCTTAGCTGACATGGCTGATGTCCAGCGAGACGCTTGGCACGGTCCGTAGGACGGCCTACTCTGGAACACCATCACCACAGCCCCTTCTCTCTACCCGTTAAGCTCTCTGCTTTAAACCTGCCTGAAAAAAGCAAGAATATGGAGGGCAGACTCCGCTCACCTTTAATGGTGAATATCACTCATGAAATACAATTGTGTTAAACAAAGTGATGAACAGTATTTTTTGAGGCACAAAACAGTGTATTTAAAAAACTAGATATGAGATAGTGTTGGTAATCTTTTTGTTCATCTTCCATAAAATAAAAACAGCCATTGCTAATCTAGTTGCCAGCATTGTTATTTTTTGTGGAGGTAATTTGGCATATAAATGGGTAAAGTTTTGACCGTCTGCCCACCTACAGTTTGATATAATGTAGGAGTGTCACTTCAAATCTTTAAAATCCATAAAAGCCAGGTAGCTGAACCAACTGTACACCCGAACAGCCAGGCAAAATAAAATGAGGCATCAGTAATTACTACTCCTGTTTCACTTAAAGCGTTAAAAAGACTTGATATGCCTCAAAATACTCTCGGCAGCATTTTAAAAAGCCATCTGCAATTTCACATGATGGATTTTAAGCATAATATTTTATTTTAAGCATAATTTTAACAGAAAGCACCTTGAGACTAAAATATGACAGGATCTCTTTGGAGTAAAAGGTAAAGGAATTATGATGATGATGGATTCCCATTACTATTATTAGCAGTAGTGGTATTATCATTAGTATTAGCAGTTATTATTATTAGCACTTCCACCACTTAGCAACCCTTTAGCAATTCTGTTAATGCCAACTCCATTAGAATACAATGGAAATTAGGTCCAAGGTGAATTTGAGGCATATCAACTAAAGCCATTTCCAAATCTACAAATATATGCCGATATTACATTAAACTAAAATTCTATTTTTATGGCACAGACTTTCTTTTAAATTCAGTAGCGGTTTCTCATTTGTTATAGTAGCAGTTATTCATCAAATTAACAAAGAGATTGCAAATACATGTTTAATAAAATGTAGCCATCACTGTTATTCTGTACTGGATTTAGCTTTTTCATCATAGATATAAATAAATGAAATTTTCTAATAAATTCAGGCAGGTTGAAATGACTGTGCAGGTTTGATTTCGGAATAATATATGCTGAGAATTGCGGTTTACATGCTGGAAACACACAAATCGCCTAATAAAAAAAGCCTTTTGCACTCCTGCAGCGTGTAGCCTATCAATTTCCTTTATAAATAAAGCAATTTCCTCGATATTGGCCATTGGATTTGAGGACGTCCGCGCCTCGGATGCTGTTCCTGGGAAGATTTTAGTTTTTCTTTTTTTGTTTTACAGGCATTTAGCAGACGCTCTTATCCAGAGCGACTTACATTGTACGCAATTATACAGCTGGATATATACTGGAGCAATGCAGGTTAAGTACCTTGCTCAAGGGTACAACGGCAGTGTCCTACCGGGGAATCGAACCTGCGACCTTTACGTTACGAGACCAACTCCTTAGCCATTATACTACACTGCCGCCAGCCTTAGGAAGAGAGCGGCCGACTGGCCTGAGTGAATAAGACCCCGACGCGGGCGTGGCGCCAGAACCTTCCAGAAGACGAGGAGCCACTCCAGCGGCGTGAGATGGCCCCCGAAGGGCCGCGCACCATTACAGACGACTCAGATTACGGGATCCGTGTCGGTGAGCGAACTCTGCGCTTAATCACGCTTAAATCTGTGCTTAATCACACGCAGCGTCCACGGGCCCTCTCTGCTCTCCTGCACCAAACCCGTGGAAAATAACCTGCTTTTACCTCCGAATATACCCACCGCCCCTTCACCCTGAATATACCCACCGCCCCTTCACCTCCCGAATATACCCACCGCCCCTTCACCTCCCGAATATACCCACCGCCCCTTCACCACGAATATACCCACCACACCTTCACCCCCCGAATATACCCACCGCCCCTTCACCCCCCGAATATACCCGCCACACCTTCACCACGAATATACCCGCCACACCTTCACCCTGAATATACCCACCGCCCCTTCACCCCCCGAATATACCCACCGCCCCTTCACCCCCCGAATATACCCACCACCCCTTCACCCTGAATATACCCACCCCCCCTTCACCCCCCGAATATACCCACCACCCCTTCACCCCCCGAATATACCCACCGCCCCTTCACCCCCCGAATATACCCACCACCCCTTCACCCCCCGAATATACCCACCGCCCCTTCACCCCCCGAATATACCCACCGCCCCTTCACCCCCCGAATATACCCACCACCCCTTCACCCCCCAAATATACCCGCCACACCTTCACCCCCCGAATATACCCTCCAACCATTCACCCCGAATATACCCACCACCCCTTCACCCCCCGAATATACCCACCACCCCTTCACCCCCCGAATATACCCACCGCCCCTTCACCCCCCGAATATACCCTCCAACCATTCACCCCGAATATACCCACCACCCGTTCACCCCCCCGAATATACCCACCACCCCTTCACCCCCCGAATATACCCACCACCCCTTCACCCCCCGAATATACCCACCACCCGTTCACCCCCCCGAATATACCCACCACCCCTTCACCCCCCCGAATATACCCGCCACACCTTCACCCCCCCGAATATACCCTCCACCCCGATTATACACACATGCCCCTTAAGCTCGAATATACCCTCCAACCCTTCACCCCAAATATACCCGCCACACCTTCACCCTGAATATACCCACCGCCCCTTCACCCCCCGAATATACCCACCGCCCCTTCACCCCCCAAATATACCCACCGCCCCTTCACCCTGAATATACCCACACATGCCTTAAGCTCGAATATACCCTCCAACCCTTCACCCCAAATATACCCGCCACCCCTTCACCCTGAATATACCGCCACCCCTTCACCACGAATATACCCTCCAACCATTCACCCCTAATATACCCTCCACCCCTTCCCACCCTGAACCAGCAGTACACACACTACCCTCCTGTCATACAGGTGTGAATGGTGCTGCAGAGGTACGTGTAGAAGACATTAGCACAAGAGCTAAAATAAGCAAACAAACAGGCATGTGTGAGTCGGACAGAGAAGAGAGAGACAAAGGGGGACATCGAGATAGCTGGAGAGGAGGAAAGAGAGAGAGAACTATATATCCTGGGGGGGGGGGGGTTGACAGAGAGACAGAGAGAGAGAGAGAGAGAGAGAGAGAGACCCAATATGCCACAAATGGAGAGATTTTCATAATTGCTTGGTCACTTGTGGAGTTTTATGTAGATCACTTGCAGTGAAAAGCAAGCATTGCGCCACTTCAACTTTACTTCCGCCACAATAGCGCAACCACAATCTATTCACACCAAGATGGGATTCACTGCAGAAAAACTCTCTCTCTTCAGAAAAACACCAAAACTACTGCCATTCTGACAAACAGATGCAAATCAGACATTATGTGTGTGTGCAGGGTGAGGGCTGGGCAGGAGAGGGGGAGGGGGGCAGCCAAGGTTAGAAATGACCTCAGCGCTATTCATTAATAAAATCACATCCAAGGCGAGAAGGAACAATGAGATATGGCCGAATGCTGCAGTGTCGGGGTCCGGCGCGCTATGCTAATGCAGCCCGGAGCAGACTGGAACCCGCGCCAGGTCTGAGAGCGCAGAATGAATCTCAACAACAATGACCGAGAAACCGGGGGGGGGGGAGACAGGGGGGCAGGGGGGGGGGTGCAGAGGGGGACAAAATCCGCACAAAGACCCACCGCTGGATCAACAATGTCTGGTGTCACCCGCACACCGACGCGTCGCCGAGAACCGCTTTCCCCCGAAAGTGATGAGAAAAGAGGACTTAAAAATGAATTAATGGAAACGGGGAGGGGGTGGGTGTGGGGGGGGGGGGGGTGGTTGGGGGTAAGGGGTTCACTGAATCTCATTTCATTTCCATGGCAGCAGCCTAACACAATCCTGTGAACGGGACTGCATTCAGCCGCGGACAGAAGTAGCACGCTAAGCGCCAGGCACGGATCCGAGCCGGGGAAGGAATGAAAGCGGGGGGGGGGGGGGGGTATGGAGGAGCAAAAGAGAGCAAAAAGAGAGGGATGGGAAAGAAAGAAAAATGGAAGGCACCTGGGCAAACACCGTTTTCCAATTCCTAATTCGCCAACCAGAAAAACGAACAGATGAAGCTAATAATCCGTGCGAGGGGGAGAGAAGGGGAAAATGCGGTAGAGTAAACAAATTTCATTAGCGCATGATGTAAATCAGTCTCTCACCGATGCAGGAGCCAATTGGCTGGGAGGCGCAGCAGTGGCGCCGGATTGGCAGCCGGGGGTCCTGGGGACGGAGGAGGCGAGGCTGACGCCCCAGTTGCTGACAAGAGAAGCGAGTATCTTTAGTGATGCCACCTGGAGACGGGGGGGTCCCCTAACCCCGCCCGGGGAGCAAACGCACCCCCCTTAAAAAAAGACCCCCCAGTATAGGATGCACACAGGCTGTGATATTTCTTTTCTGTCAAACAACTTTCATTCTGAGTCTAAAACAGAGCCTGACTGGAACTGATTTAGGGCTTAAAAGCATCAGAACAGAATTATTCCACTGACATCAATCTGAGGCCAATGTTTTTTATTCTCCTCCCACTCCCTTTTCCTCATTGGGGAAACGTACACCTTTGCAGACTGCTTTCGCTGCAATTTGAGTGAAAAAAAAAATTTCTTATGTACAAAAGTGTCATCTTTTGCATGCCTTTGTTTTAAAACAAAACACAAAAAACATTTAGTGGTACTAGTTTTGCCCTTTTTCATTATTTTTGCTTGACCACTGCAAGCACAAACCCGAAAATCTGCAACCCAGTCACCGTTTCCATTACTGAGTTTTCCAACCTGTTGCGTTACATTAACACTGTTACAACACTCGCCGGTGCTCCCAGCGTCGTTTCACGTGATCAATATAAGCATTCTCATTACACTTCTGAGCGGCGTGGTAAACGCACCGGACAAAAAACATTGCGAATATCTTTTACAGTTAAGTAGACTCGCCACCACTGAGAGAGAAAGGTAGCCATATCAACTTCACCAGACAATGACGCACGTCGAGCCGTCCCCTAGCCATCCACTTAATAACCATCAGCTATTGTCTGCTGCTCCCACTGTCCAATCACAGGCCAGCTCCCCCGCAGCAGAGACACAATAGGTGCAGCGGCCGTGCCGTCACGCCGGAGACCTGCAGTGGCCGCGGCTCACGGGACCTCTGCCGGAATACACGGAGGCATTTAACAATCGCTGCGACACAACCGCCCGAAATCCCGATCCGCCGCAGTTGTATGTGTTTAATTATGTACCGCCAGAGACACAATGCAGCGGTAGCTTTGCCGCAGTATAAATATGCGTAATTAAGTGCGCCGGACAATTACATTTCATTAGCAAAATTATTTACAATTGATTCGCAAACTATGAGCAAGAGTGGCCACCCCCTGCAATATAAAGGTACATTTAAACAAAATGTACATGTTACTGACACACACACACTAATAAAAAAAAATAAAAGCTTACTTTCTCCTGTTATTCACTCTTCTTATCATAAACACTGACAATGCAAAAATGCAATGAGCTTGGAAATAATTCCTGCTGGAAATCATTGCTGATACAGCCGTAAAACTCATTTGAGCTAAGGCTCATTTCACAAATCAAGCTTATTTCACCAATCATTCAGCAGGACACAAACAGCACTGGTGCATATGTAATGTTTTTTTTTTTTTTCCAAACCTTATTTTATCACAAAAAAAATTAAAACTGATTTATGGACGCACAGCAGCATTATTCGAATAGATGCCACAACAAATATGGATTCCCTCAGGGAGAAGTGACCCCACCTCATTATACATTCATGAGTCTCGAGGCGCTAAAACGCGCAAACGAACTGGCGGGACCCCAGCGCCGAAGCAGTCGCCCAAATCCGTGGGGACCGGGGGGCTTAATGAGAAACGGACAGCAGCTCACGCTGCGAGGCGGGCCTCGCGATAATGTCTGGCGGACCGAGCCTGCAGCTCGGAACCATCGATTTCACAGACAAATTGAAGAACGTCATGTCAGGTGACGCGGGGATTGTCTAGACAGTCAGACAATGGGAGATTGCCCTGGTAACGGCTGCTTGTCATCAACGGAGTGTGGCGGCAGACATCTGCAAGCGGCCATGTTTTAAAACATAAATATAATAATAATAATACATGTGTCCATGGTGAAGCCGAGCACATCCCCTCCACCCCCCAACAGAAGAAAAAAATAAACAAGCAAACCACTGCCCGAGCCCCCAGCCCTTCTGTCTGACTCATCCCAGTATGGCTTTCTCCTCTTTTCCAAGCACAAGTGAAAGGGGTGAAATGTGGCGCAGTGTCTGCTTCTCAAGCCGATTCACTAAAGTAAACATCCAGCTGTTTATTGGACAATATCCCAAATAAATAGATAGATAAATAAATAAATAAATAAGCTATGCAACATCAAAGTATGTGCCACGCAAATACGTATAACAACAAAACACATTTTTCAGGAACAAAATACACCAACGACAGCTGTGGATTGTTTTAGCACGGTTTAATGCACCTGGCCGGTTTCCTGGTGGTGAATACTAGGCTATGCACAGACCTGTCTGTGATTTAGACTTGTGTTTGATGAATGATGACAGCTTCACACGGCAGTGTCCCCGTGCTATACTTTTGCTTTGAATGGAGTGCTTGCATAGGCCGACGGGCGTTTTGAAGTCATATGGTGATGCCCTGTCACGTGTTATTCTCTTGTCCATAGTGTGCTTTGGCAAATAGTGAAGACTGACTTATACTGTCCTTAAAATAACAATAATAATAATAATAATAATAATAATAATAATAATAAATACACGTTTTAATTTCATACGCGTATTTACCCTATTCTTAGGCCCTCAGCTGGTACAGAATTCAACTTTGACGCTCTCTGCAATATCGGTTACGCTTCTCACCGCACAGCAAAATCCATTTGACAAACCAATTAGCATTGAGAGTCCTGGAGGAAAAAAAACTATGCTGCAGCGCACCCTACTGGACACGTATACGACCCTAGAAACACATTTTAGCACTTGCAAAAGTTGGGTGAACACCCTCTTACTGAAGGGGAAAGGCTGCTGCTTCTGTCGGCTTTTCAGACCGGTCCACCTGTGTACTCACCGGCACCAGGTTCGCGCAGCAGTTATCCGTCCCACCAACCGCCTTACCTGTTTTCGGAGGACCAAACAAATAAAAACGCTAATTAAAATGCATTCGAAGTCAATTCAATTGCTGTGCACACACCCAATAGCCTAAGAGTCTGGAGTACTTCCTTCCATTTGTCCCCAAAGAACACCGACATTCCATCCAAACCCCTTTTTTTATTTAAGGGATCTTGTTCAGCGAGTGCCATTCCAGGAGGACCACTGCACTATGTTTAAACTTAAGCGGGCAAAGCGATTGCGGTTTAGATCGCAACTTAAGTAATAGTCCGAGTGTTTAGTAAACAGTAGGCTATAGCGTGCGTTTCATGAAACAAACAGGCCTGTCATAAACAAATACATGGCCTAGTACGCCACAGTCATTTTTACGCCAACATGGACTAAAATATTAAGAATATGGTACGTAAATGTTCAGTAAACAAAACCATGACCGTGAACGCGAGACAGGTGTTGCATTCACCAAGATGGGCGTTGGAACAGGATTTGCCGTAAAGGCCTACCGATAAATTAGCAGCCATTTATAAATTCGACATTTGTGCTCTCTATTATTTAAACGTTTAATAGTCCGAACTTGCAGCGTTTATATTTACCTGGTCCAATTTCAAAGATGGATGCACTTCCGAGCTGTTTCCAATAAATGCGAGGACAGACCGCAGGCTACCCAAACTTGCACACAAGATACTCCAACAGCAGAGAATTCAGCTAATTTATCCGCGGCTTCAGAATGACTGGAGGCTCCACTAGTATGTAGGCCCTACTTTACGCAAAACCTTCATAATGTATCTATAGGCCATCGACTCAAATAGACCCATAACAGACAATGTTGTGAATTTGAAGCCCATTAGCAAATGCTAGAAATCATATAGCCTAAATAAGTTGGCTTTTCGATAATGCGGTTTCGTTTAAAAAATATTATAGAAAAAGCATGTATTGAAAAGCATTAGGCTATGTAACGCGTTAAGTTATTAGAAATTTTTCAATAAAGCAAAAAAATAAAAATAAATAAAAACTGTTAACCTACATGCATAGGTCATTTTTAAAGCATTTTTAAAACTTACAACGCAATCACAGAGTAAAACAGAGCTAGGTGTACACAGCACCACTTTTGAAGTTATCGGTACTAACGATCAAACCAGAATGGCATATCGCCAGACTATCATCTATGTTACTTAGATAGGTTACAAACAGGCGACCTATTTGTGTGCCTGAATTGCAGACATGACTGACTAGTTTATTTTTCTACCAGTATGGCACACACACGGGTAAAACAACCGAGCAAACATGTTAATCTTATAGGTGCCAATATTTATTTATAGAGGTTTTGTAATAAATTGTCTTGTTACTTAGCTTAGCTACACTGTAGGCTACACCCACCACCTGAAGTTAACTTCAGCCTCCGTTCACAATTAGACATGCGAGGGCAAAACGATAGCGGAATAAATCCACATCCAGGAAGTACAAACATTGTGAGACAGCTTCGTTTCTGAATGGTGTAGGCTAAATGGCACATGGACAAGGAAAACAGATATCTGGATTACAGAGCACGCGAAATGAACAGATATGGAACAGAGAAAGGGGAATGCAAAGGCTTAAAAAATATTTAATCGGTGGGAAACCAGGATGTATTTTGAGTATTTTAAATATACAGAAATACCTCTTGAAGTATGATTATACAAATTACATCAATATTGTTTCAATCTCATAAATCAAAAATGACCAAACGAGCCTACTTGAAAGTATTTGACGTATTTGAAAAACTTTAAATTTAAAAAATTTGCATGCAAAAAAATTTAAAATGCATGCAATTGAAACACAGGCCATCCTTGATAATTAGGCAGTGTCTTGCTTTAATTAAAAGTAGGCTCATTTCCAAACGAAAAAGTGGAAGGCTACGACATTCCTGGAAGGGGATTTCTAACCAGTAGCCAAATCCTAAAAGCGGAAACCAGCGATGCCCTTCACTCAAGATAAGTCGATTGCTGTACTTATCATATATACTTAACCTGAAGCTGTCCAACGGCGGGTCTTGTGCTTTTGCCAGTGATGGAAGACGGTAATAGATGCACCATGCTGGCAATACTAAATTAAATTTTGATTACACTGCTATTATTTCTGATAGTGCCCAGGGCCACAGTATAAGCATTATTACAGGGACCAACTTGAGATATATGCTCTTTTCTCAAACGCAGATGAAGCATCATTAACATGTCGAGAGCACTTCGCCCCGCGGCACCACCTCTTCACGCGCCGTCTTGCCTCGCCAGTTGAACTCTGAGGTAACTGCGTTTTCATTCTCACAGAGGACTACGGGGGCTGCCACCTACGAAGGACATGCGCTGCCTTTTCTCACGGGGAATAAACCCGCTGCGACACAACACACCGTCTATACCGCTATAAAATATTATAATTTCCACGAAACATTAAAGAACACAATTTGCTCCGTTTTGTGGCCAAACGCCCGAGGTGGGAGACGGTGCCATACAATTTAAAAATATTCTGTCGAACGGCAAAAACATGTCACGGATCTGGCGACACCCTTTGTGCCGCCAAGTGAGTCACGACTCAAGAACACAGACAGGGCGATTCTATTACGTGCACAACAATGCTTCTTATTTTGATAACCGGAGGCTAATCTCGGATTTTCCCGGCCCGGCATTAACAAGATTTTAATTAAAACCGATTGCCACGCAGAACAGTGATTGAGTAGCTGCCCTCTGAGCTGCGCGCGAGGAGGGATCGATACGGGCAGACCGTAACGGAGACGGCCGAGATATTGAAAGACAGACGAAAGAGACTCGATACGGCCGGGGTCTGTGCGATAAAGGGCAGAGGTGAAAGTGGTGTAGCGGCCATAAAGGCTTTGCGGTCACCACTGGAATAACTCCGATCAATAGCGAGTCTGATGAGACAAAAGGAAAATTTAATCAAATTGTACTCAATGACCGTGCTTATAGGGACAACTTAACTGCTTGTAGTTGGATGTTTAAACACAACGCAACGACACTTCTTGGTCAGATAAAAAAAAAGTAAAAGAGCTGAATAATCTCTGACGTCCCGACGCTGGGGTTTATTGTTTTATGCAATTGTTTGAAAGGCTGAAATTGAAATGTCAGTGATTCTGCAGGGACGGGGTGCAAACACACGCTATAAGGTATATTTGTGTTTTCATAGGCGGAGTTCCATTTAATTACAGTCTCATATTCCTTGTGCATCACAGTGCTAAAATGTGAAGGTCAATGACAAAATACGTGACTTCATGAGCCGTTAAATTGGGCCGTTACCATACGCTGCATTATTTGAACCAATCAAAATGTTTGGTGTAGTGCTAGAAAGTAATTTTTATTGGCTGAAATAAAATAGCAGCCGCCAGCACGTGGTAGTTCTACGAAAACAAAGCAAGAAAGTCAGAGAACACTGTCGGGCCAAAAATGGCAAAAAATAGAGCTTTATTTACAGGCCACAGAAAAAAATAAAACAGGACGGACAGACATAGCACATGCGGTAAAGCTCCCGGGTTCACCGCGGTCGTCCGGACGGAGAACTCAATCCTGCACACGGAGCAATTGATTAAACAAAAACACAAATCCAAAAAGCTCTTTCATCCTTCAAGAAAATATGCAAACCTGTGACTGAAAACTGCCAGAGCAAGCAGAGTTCTTCCTTTTAAACAAAAAAGGTTTGTGTGTGTGCGTGCGCGCGTGTGTGGAGAGGTGCAATACAAAAATAAACCTGAATTATTAACTCTTGCAGACTTTGGCTGTCGCAGTGTTGCATATAGTATGGTGTTCTTCCATTTGTTATTTATTATTATAATTTTAAAAACATTTATTCCCCATTCATGCTAAAAGAGAAAGGTAAAACAATATTAATAATTATCATAATGATTCATATTATTAACCCATAGCAGCAAAATAAAATTGAACCATCAAAACAGAAGTAGCCAAAATAAGAGAGAGTAATAACCGCTTATGTGAGTAAGGCACAGGCAGAAAATCTGACTGAGTGCAGTTCCTTGGGGCGGGGACAGTGTTAGGGTGGGGCAGGGACAGTGTTTGGGTTGGGGCAGGGCCAGTGTTTGGGGGGGGGCAGGGGAGGGGCTAGTCCCACACGGCTCATGTCTCGCTGGCGGACGTGCGTCTCAGGGAGGCTATGAGCCGTCTGAAGCGGTCGCACAGGTCCCAGCTGGACCAGGGCGGGACTTTGGGCGGGTCCTCGAAGCTGCAGACCTCCCCGGAGCAGTCGAGGAGCCTCGGGAGGACGTCCGTCAGCTTCTCCAGGAGGGTGGCTGCGCGACATTAAGGGTCAAAGGTCAATTTCACACTCGCCACGCCCATCAGACAAACGCTGCTGATCTCGCGTTTCAGGATTCTCCCATAGAACATAACCAACACAGCGTGGAAGTGAAGGAGCCATTTTGGGACCTACGTTCCATCTCCTGGTCCAGGTAGGAGCACCAGCGGTTCCTCACGGCCTCCACAGTGACCAGGTCGTCCTCCTGGGTGTGGTCAGCGAGGAGGAGAGGCAGGCAGGGCACCACCAGCTGAGTGAGGATGGCCATGCCGGAGCTGACGGCCGCCTCGTCGCCCGTGCCGAAGAGCGTCGCCGCCCGCTCGTTCAGCCTCTGCAGAGCACACGGGCATTACGGTCAGCGGCTCCAAGCCCCGCCCCCACAGGCTGTCACTCCCAGCCCCGCCCTCGCAGGCTGTCACTCCCAGCTCCTCCCCCTGCAGGCTGTCACTCCCAGCCCCACCCCCTGCAGGCTGTCACTCCCAGCTCCGCCCCCCGCAGGCTGTCACTCCCAGCCCCGCCCCTGCAGGCTGTCACTCCCAGCTCCTCCCCCCGCAGACTGTCACTCCCAGCTCCGCCCCCTGCAGGCTGTCACTCCCAGCCCCGCCCCCGCAGGCTGTCACTCCCAGCTCCGCCCCCTGCAGGCTGTCACTCCCAGCTCCTCCCCCCGCAGGCTGTCACTCCCAGCTCCGCCCCCCGCAGGCTGTCACTCCCAGCTCCTCCCCCCGCAGGCTGTCACTCCCAGCCCCTCCCCCCGCAGGCTGTCACTCCCAGCCCCGCCCCCGCAGGCTGTCACTCCCAGCTCCGCCCCCCGCAGGCTGTCACTCCCAGCTCCTCCCCCCGCAGGCTGTCACTCCCAGCCCCTCCCCCCGCAGGCTGTCACTCCCAGCCCCGCCCCCGCAGGCTGTCACTCCCAGCCCCGCCCCCCGCAGGCTGTCACTCCCAGCCCCGCCCCCCGCAGGCTGTCACTCCAAACCTGATCTGACACAGCTGACACTACTAATCAACAGCCAATAAGCTCTCTAGCTGTTGAATAAGGTGTGCTTTGTAAGGGTTAGAGTGAAACCCTACAGGACGGTAGATCTCCAGGAAGAGGGTTGGGCAGCCCTGCTCTAGCTGTTGAGTGAGGTGTGCTTTGTTAGGTTTGGAGTGAAAACCTACAGGATGGTAGATCTCCAAGAACTGGATTAAGCAGTCCTGCTCTAGCTGTTGGATGAGGTGTGCTTTGTAAGGTTTGGAGTGAAAACCTACAGGATGGTAGATCTCCAGGAACATGGTTTGGAATCGCAGCTTCAGACTAACCAGATACTTTCACATTCTTTCTTCCCTCTCTACTCCTTTAGCGACAGGAGGTTCCAGTTAATAGTGTAATGCAACTTTTATTTGATTGGTTCAAGCAAGCAAGCTAGCAGCTATCACTACCCTAGATTCTTTTGACTGGGGATCTCAAAACTGGTTTGTGGAGGACCTCAGTGTCAACAAGTTTGTGTGGTTTCCTTGCCCATCAAGGGTGGGGTCAGAAATGAGCTTTGGCTACACAAGACACAAATACAGAGCACTGGATGCTCTCTTTGCACTGGCGTCAGTGTTATCTGTGCTCGTCCCTTTCAAATAAACCAATAAAGTTTTTTTTTTTTTTGTTAAGCCCTTGAATATTTCATGAGCAAATGAAAGAAATGGCCTTTTCTGGAGCGGCGTCTCTTGGCAGAAACGGAATATCGGAAAAGGTTGCCGTATCGTGTTGATTTTTATCTTCCTTCTCCCCTCCGAGACAAAAGCCAGAAGCGAGCGAACGCGGCGCGGTACGCCGCCGAAGGTCTGCCTGCCCGCCCGCCCGGGTCCGCTCCATCGGCCCAGGGTTGATACGGAGGTCAGGCCAGGACAGGGGAATTCAGCCTGCTGGGCGTGTTCCCTTTTTTCCCAAAACGCCCGCTTCCTCTTCCAAAACCAGGTCACGAGAAGCACAATACCAGGGGGTCGGGTTACAGGCGGTCCCGCGACGGGCATGAGGGGCTTTCCTCCGTAACTCCAGCTGAGCCGTCTCAGATTCGCTTAAATATGAGGCCTGTGTGTGCGTGTGTGTGTGTGTGTGTGTGTGTGTGTGTGTGGATGCGTGTGTGAGTGTGTGTGTGTGTGTGTGTGTGTGTGTGTGTGTGTGCGAGTGTGTGTGTGCGAGTGTGTGTGTGCGAGTGTGTGTGTGTGTGTGTGAGTGTGTGTGTGTGTGTGAGTGTGTGTGTGTGCGTGTGTATGTGGATGCGTGTGTGTGTGTGTGTATATGTGTGTGTGTGTGTGTGTGTGAGTGTGCGTGTATGTGTGTGTGTGTGTGTGTGGATGCGTGCGTGTGTATGAGTGTGTCTATGTGTGTGTGTGTGTGTGTGTGCGGTGCTTGTGCCAAGATTACACACACACAGCTGTGCAAAGACTGAACTCTCCTTCAGTCTACGCTGAAGCGTTTCATGTTGTAGAATGTTGCCAGGGTTCGGCTGCTTACAGCAGTCTTGCCGATTTGAACCGGCTCCCCGATGACAGAGGCGTCTGTTTCAAAGCCAAAGCTTTGCTCGAGACGAGGTTCATTTGTCATCGTGATCCGAAGGAGCGTGCAACAGCACGCATCCCGCATGCAGGCCCCGCTGATATCTGCAGTTTCTTTTTCTCTCTGTTACTTTTGTAATGCAGGGGAGATGCAGCACTAAAAACCTGCTTTTCAACCACAGACCTGGGGAAGCTGGCCCCGTACGTACTCCCATCCAATCATTGGCTCGAACTGAGCACTTGATGAACCAATCAAAGATTTAACTTGTCCTTACACATAAACGTACATACATTATTAGGTGCAGGCAGCCTCTGCTCCCACGCAGTTAGCGGTATGGACTTCACGGATTGGCGGCGTGCGCACAGAGGGAGCCGGTGGTGGGGGAAACGGGAGGTCAAAGGTCAGGGCATGAATAACGACCCAGGCTGACCCTGGCCTGCACAGGACTCACCAGAAGGCAGACTCGCCTGTAATAGGCCAGCACTTCCTGGCTCTGGCCTCCGTAAGGACCCTTCGACAGCAGCTCTTTGTTCCACTGGGAGGAAAATACGAGGTACACCAGGGCGTCCGTGTAGCTAGGGAAAGAAAGGCAGAGAAAGGTTGCATGCAGACATACATGCGCTCCTGGGGGGGGGGGCTCGTTTTGTCCCTCACAGTAACACCACGAGTACAGGGTCTGCAGACATGGAGTTTGCAGAATCTGATGAGGTTTTACACCTTAAAAACAGCAAACAGTTCAGACCCAGGAAATGAGGTCACAAACACAAAACCAGCAGCCCTGTAGCACTAGAAGACCAAGACTGAACACCTGCACCTCTGCAAGACCAGGGCTGAACACCTGCAGCTCTGCAAGACCAGGACTGAGCACCTGCAGCTCTAGAAAACCAGGACTGAACACCTGCAGCTCTCCAAGACCAGGACTGAACACCTGCAGCTCTGCAAGACCAGGACTGAACACCAGATTTTATACTCTGGTCTGATCTACAAGTGGACCAACTTTGGTGTACAATGAAATAATTAAGCCAGCAGCACAAACACCAGGACGCAAAAAGGCAAATCTCCCAACCCACCAAAAACACAAACACTTTCCTTCAGCACAAACACCAGGACCCAAAAATGGAAAAAGTTTCAGCCCACCAAAAACACAAACACTGTCCTTCAGCACAAACACCAGGACCCAGAAAACGGTGAATCTCCCAGCCCACCAAGAACACAATCTGCAGGCAGAGTGTGGGGTGCTGGAGACTTCATGCAGTACGCAGCTGCTAGCGTTAACAGAGCCAATTAGTGGGAGAGAACACAGGAGAATAGGCACAACACAAACCAGCACAGGAAGTGATGGCTTTTAAAACAGCGATTTAAAAAGAAAAAAAAAAAAAAAGAAGCAGGCTGTCCTCACTTGACCTGAAGACGGCGTGTGTGCGCATTGCAGAGGGAAATGCAGCCCGGTGTCATTAGACCCACAGCACGCTGATCAGGGCCAGCGCTCGAAAGGGCAGCAGTCAGCTCGCCCGGCAGAGGGGGGCGGAGTCCAACCCCCCTACCCCACCCCCTCCCCTCCCCTCCCCTCACCCTCCCCCTCACCCTCACCCCAGCAGTGATGGGTATTGATCCACGTCCCCGGCCAATTCGCTATTTATAGCGGCAAAATTGAGAGGAGCGGGGGCGGGGTCGACACGGGGGGGGGGGGGGGGCAGGGGGTTTGAGAGACTGCTGGTGACAGGAAATGATGTCAGAGCTGAAACCGAACGGCAACATTCAGGCTTGGTGTTCCGGCGATACGGCAGGCAGAGAAACGGCCTAAAGCAGGGGCTGCTGGGTGTGGTGTTCCACATGTAGTAGCCTACATTCATGTATTTTAAAGAGACATTGAGGCGACCCCGCCTTCAAATCAGGTGACCCCACATGGGGTTGCAACCCACAGTTTGGGAACACCCTGGCCTAAGAAGTGGCTGGATGGTAACAGGGGACATCCCCGATTAGATGAAAACTAAACTACAGACGGAGCTAAATATCAGTGCTGAAAGTCCCAGAAAAGCTCACAGACAATCACATTCAGCTGTGCTCATTGTCTCACGTTCGTGTCTTCAGAAAAACCTGGTGGTGTAGATACGAGGAGGCTAAACGCTGAACGTGCGTCTGCTTTTGGCGATTAAATGTTAATTACAAAATGTTTCACTATGAAATGATGCCACTGTGGAGAGAAAACAAAACGCATCATCCTGAGCTCTATGGTTCAGCCTAAGCAGCAGAAGGAATTTCAGAGGACTCTGTCGCCCTCTACTGACGATAGTGGGGACTCCAGATCAGAGTGGGATTCGTGGAAATTTGTGGTAACCAGGCGCAGATAGAACTGAACAACAAAAACAGTCACCGAGTCAGAATCGGCTTGAAATTTAACCCTTCAGACCCCGTTAAAGTTCTCGCAGATTACTGACCATTTTAGAAGAAACAGGCATTTTTTTACTTGTATTTAGTAAAACTGACCTTTCATGAAGATCGCTTTGCTAAGTTTCATCGCAAAATTCTCAGAAATCTGCAGGGTTTTCAAATTTCACTGGTAACTAAAGAGATTCTAAACCTGGAATCTGACCCAAAGCCTGCTGCGTGAGAGCGAGTATCGGGACCGCATTAAGCCGGATTGAGCCGGTCGGCTCCAGGGGGAGACAGGCCAGGGTGAGGATAATACAGAAATAGAGACAGAGACACACACCTCTTCTTCTGGAACAACTCCACGCCCGTGAGCAGAAATATGGTCCCCGTTATGAACTTCTCATAATCCTGGTGCCACATCTGGAAAGGGGGGGGGAAAAAAGAGGAGGTGCAGGGAGGAGGAGTTAGGAAGTTTCCCTCTGGGGATTAATATCGTTACAGGAGTGGCATCAGCTGCAAAGGAGCAAAAAAAAACGAAAACACTCAGAAGAAATTAACGCTTTCTTTTGCACCAGGAGTAATCGCACAGCTCTCAGAACTGCAACTCCTCAATCGGTATGACGTGCCAATTGGTTTCATCTAACACAATTAGAGACTAATGATAATAAGCAGGTTCTGCTGTACGTTCGAGCTGAAGGATTCAACAAGTGGGGAAATGATTGTAGACGGCACAGCTTGAGCACAGAATCAAAACTTCACAATTCATAAAACTAGAGAAAGACTTTAGGCCTTTCATTCATCACACTAAGATGTTAATTATTCATTCTTTTCTTTTATCTTCTCCTGGTAAAAAAACTCCATTGTAGCCATTTCCATTACAACTCCATTGTAGCCTCCATTTCAGGAGGCAGAAACCTTCAGTTCTCAGATGCCAGAAGCTAACATGTATTCTGATCACAACACAAAAATGCAGAAGCTAACACATATGCTAATTTATAAACATAGCATAAAAATAACAAACATGCAAATTACAACACAAAGCATGTGGATAGCTAACACACATGCTAATTACAACACAAAGCATGTAGACAGCTAACACACATGCTAATTACAACACAAAGCATGTGGATAGCTAACATGCTAATTACAACACAAAGCATGTGGACAGCTAACGCACATGCTAATTACAACACAAAGCATGTGGACAGCTAACACACATGCTAATTACAACACAAAGCATGTGGATAGCTAACGCACATGCTAATTACAACACAAAGCATGTGGATAGCTAACGCACATGCTAATTACAACACAAAGCATGTGGATCGCTAACGCACATGCTAATTACAACACAAAGCATGTGGATAGCTAACATGCTAATTACAACACAAAGCGTGGACAGCTAACAAGCATGCTAATTACAACACAAAGCATGTGGATAGCTAACATGCTAATTACAACACAAAGCATGTACATGGGGTTATAAACATACAGAAAAACGGTTGGCGGGCGGCTCAGAACAGAGAGAGGCTGAAGGTTACGGGCTCGCTGACCTCATACTCGTCCGTTTCCGCTTCGTCGGCTTTCATGAGGTTGACTTTCTCAACGGCCAGCATAGCAGCAGCCTTCAGCCTGCAGGAGGAGACACAGCACAGGCTGGTTTAAGCAAATCATTATCTATACAGACCTGCAGGAGGAAACACAGCACAGGCTGGTTTAAGCAAACCATCCATTATCTACACCGGCCTACAGGAGGAGACACAGCACAGGCTGGTTTTAGCAAACCATCCATTATCTACACCGGCCTACAGGAGGAAACACAGCACAGGCTGGTTTAAGCAAACCATCCATTATCTACACCGGCCTACAGGAGGAGACACAGCACAGGCTGGTTTTAGCAAACCATCCATTATCTACACCGGCCTGCAGGAGGAGACACAGCACAGGTTGGTTTAAGCAAACCATCCATTATCTACACCGGCCTACAGGAGGAGACACAGCACAGGCTGGTTTTAGCAAACCATCCATTATCTACACCGGCCTGCAGGAGGAGACACAGCACAGGCTGGTTTTAGCAAACCATCCATTATCTACACCGGCCTACAGGAGGAAACACAGCACAGGCTGGTTTAAGCAAACCATCCATTATCTACACCGGCCTACAGGAGGAGACACAGCACAGGCTGGTTTTAGCAAACCATCCATTATCTACACCGGCCTGCAGGAGGAGACACAGCACAGGCTGGTTTAAGCAAACCATCCATTATCTACACCGGCCTACAGGAGGAGACACAGCACAGGCTGGTTTTACCAAATCATCCATTATCTACACCGGCCTGCAGGAGGAGATTGAGTGCATAGAGACTGCTGCTTTGTGACACCAGCGGGGCCCACTGTGGACTGACTTCTGTAAATTCACAACTGAATAAGTAAAAACGGAGGAGTGGGCAGACGGATCCAGCTTCATAAAGCAGCCAAACATAAAGCAACCTTAACGGGGAGATCTGAGAGGCTGAGCTCGTTTTCACCGTCCGTCTTTCAGGCGAGATTCACTTTTATGGGGGAGGTGCAAGATAATAACCTTAATTCATAAAACACTTTTCTTGCTAATCACACAAAGTGCTTTCCAAACAAACACAGATAAACGATAAAAGAATAAAACGGTCACAAAAGGCCGTAAAATAAAAGCGATAAAATGAGAAATAAAAGACAAGTGCAAAGATGGAAAATTAGGAAGTGAAGTTTTACGAGGTTCTAATGTTCCACAGAGCAGGAGCCCTGATTTCTCTCCTCCTCTAGTTCTCAATTCTGACAGAGGGAGCAATGAGGAGCCCTTTGGAGGAGAATCTAAAGGAGTGTACTGGCGTGTATGTATTTAGGTCAGCGATGTACTCTGGGGCTAATCCAATGCTTGCCTTGAGAGTTCTCAGTAAAATTTTTTATTCAATTCTGAAAGAAAGAGGAAGTCAGTGTAAAGAGGTCAGAAGTGGGGCTGTAGTTAGAGTTAGTTCGTTATACTTTGTTGACCTCATGGGGTAGTTTGTCCTCCTGCATTTAACCCATCCTAGCTACTTAAGAGCAGTGGGCAGCCACAGTGAAGCGCCTGGGGACCAACTCCAGTTCTGAGGCCAGTGCCTTAGTCAAGGGCAACGGCAGGACTATTCCTAACCTGACACGCATGTCTTTCGGTGTGGGAGGAAACCGGAGTACCCGGAGGAAACCCACGCGAGCACAGGGAGAACACACGCAGCAAGGATCTGGCCGGGACTCAAACCCGCAACCTCCGTCTTGCGAGTCCTATCGGTTTTGGTGGGGGGTCTAGCAGCAGAGTTTCAGACTAGCTGAAGCCTGTGAAAGGTGCTTTGTCTCACGCAGGAACACAGAGAGAGTCCACAAACGGAAGTAGAACAGACAGTGGGCACAGGGTGAAATGCGCCAACTGTCTGCATTGGCGGGTTTTCCAGCCAATGGGACACGAGCCCAGGGTCCAAGATGGTGATCGTACCGGTCGTCTGTCCCGTGGCTGCACCCGGCAAACTGCTGGAACACAGTCCTTTCCAGAACCTTCTTCGGCGCCTGGTTCTGGAGGAAGTAGACCACGGGGTGCCGGAGCCGGTAGTCGTTCTCGGGCGCGTGGTTCTTCTGGGCCAGCTTCACCAATCGGGCGTACTCTGCTTTGATCGCCTGGGGGGGGGGGGGAGACACGGTCAGGTGCAGCCCGGCCTCCATACCAGCAGAGGGCGCCAGTAGCGGCCGATGCCAGTATGATACCTCCCCACCATGTTTGATCTGTTAATGAAGCACTGGCGTGGGACTGACAGTTATGTGCTAGAAGTCCTGAAAGTCCTTAACGGAAGCCTTGTGCAAAAGATGCAGGACTGTAAACCGTAGAAGGCCTAAGTTACTGTTTGCTCAGTCATTCCTATTCCTCAAATGTCATCAAGAACAGAAAATATGAAGACCGTTCCTTTTAAGACCTAAACCAATGAACGGTTCAGCGGTTGAATTACAAAGAGAAGGTTTAGAAAACAATTTCCTTGTATCAGCTAGCAGAAATATCTTTCCAACACACTTCTTTAACCCAAAGCTTCAAAGCAGGCTCCTACCAGATGATGTAGAATGAAGACCACCATCCAGTTCACAGCTTAATCAAATAAACTAATTAAAAAACCCTACTTGCACAAACTAGTCCCAGCGCCAGTGAAGTGAAACACCCACCTTCTTAACCTGATACTACTGGATCCACTCATAATTTTAGCCTAATACACTATTTCAGCTTAACACAACACACAAATCAAATACATTGTTAGTCACTGATTGAAACATATAACAAAAGGTTTGGCTCAAACAATGAAGAGGAGGTGTACACATACAAGTTTAAAGGTATGATTCCAGTTAGTGTGCCTAACTAAGGGAGGAACCCCTGCCTGACTGTCAAAATCTGCAGCCAATAAACAGAGAGCACGAAACACACCAATGCAAGAAACATTCAAACAATGCCCCACCCCACAAAAAGCTCACTAGATATTTTCACAGAAAACAAAGCCACTAGTCACCAGCCCTGTCTTTTGGAAGAGGTTCCTTTTACTACAGAAATGGCGTGTAGTACTTTACAGCCAGGAAAAAAAAGGCTTTGGCAGTCCGTGCAAAAAGCAGAAAGACGGATTGGAAGCGTACAGATAGGAGAGCACTGCAGGAAAAGCACAAGAAGAGAAGAAAGGAGGTACCTGATTGGACAGCTGGTTCTGGGCCATGCATCTCTTACGCACTCCTGGCCTTACCATTGGTCACTATTAAAATCCTGCACAAAAGGGGGCCGGCAACTTTGTGCTCCAGGACGAGCGACAGGGTGGCGCGTGATTGGGCGGGACGAAGAGGGGGGAGGGGACTGTGCCTACTCGTGTACCGTCCTTACCCTCAAAGAGACTTAATGAGAACAGTGCAGTGGGAAGCAGCGATGGAAGGGGAGGCCTCTTCAGAGGCACTTAAACTGCTCTGGAGGGCCAGGCTTTCTTCTGAACGCTGTGTCACTCACACCGACAAACGCAGCCTTAAAAAAAAAACCTCAGCGGTCTGGAGAGTCGAGCTTTGACGCTCACGTAAAACGGCTCTCACGGGGAAAAGCTCTCTCCTGCGGTGCGTGTTAAATGCTATTTACACCGAGGCGTGTGAAATGTCACGGCCCGTCGAAGAAGCAAATCCGTCCGTGCGCCTCGCGGCAAAGGGAGGGACTAGAGACGGGCTTCGCCGTTTCACAAATCGAGCAATACAGCCACGTAGCCGGGCAACAGCTGAAAGCGTAAAGCCTTTTAATTTTCCAATAATCTATGACAGGCCAGCGTTAAGGACCCTGCAGGGTGTTACACTCCAGACTGGGTGTCTCAGGACATGGAAATCAGCACACACACAGAGCTCGAAACAGATCTTCAGCTTCAATATCCGTCCAATAAGAGTTTTAATAATTCATTCAATCGTACATAAAAACACTTCAGCCAACAACAGCGGATTCATTTGTCACATAAAGAGCAACATGAAGAGATTTATTTATTTAGACTAAATCAATTCTGTCAAGCCTTCGCCGTCAGCCAGAGATCCATTGATGTGTTCAGCTTATCTGAACTGTATTAAAAACAAGCTGCAAAACGAATTTGGATTGATTTTATGCACTCTAACTAAATCTCCCCTGAAGGATATCACCCACAATGACGCAAGTTCAATAGTCTGCGTATCAGACACAGCGGGAGGAAAGCAGAGCAGTTTAAATAAGAGCAGGGCTGCTCCGATCAACAGATACATCCGCAGGACAGTCAGAGCGACTCAGTTTCACTGTCACAGTCCAGGATTTTAACAATGTCATCATTGCACCCAATCGGCTGGGCAGTAGGGGGAGGGGACAATTCCACCATTGGCTGAGCAGGAGGGGGCAGGGACAGCACTTCCATTGGCTGAACAGGAGGGGGCGGGGACAAATACACCACCAGCTGAGCAGGAGGGGGCGGGGACAACTCCACCACTGGCTGAGCAGGAGGAGGCAGGAACAATTCCACCATTGGCTGAGCAGTAGGGGGCGGGGACAACTCCATCACCGGCTGAGCAGGAGAGGGCACGGATAAATCCACCATTGGCTGAGCAGGAGGGGGCGGGGACAACTCCACCACCAGCTGAGCAGGAGGGGGCGGGGACAATTCCACCATTGGCTGAGCAGTAGTGGGCGGGGACAATTCCACCATTGGATGAGCAGGAGGGGGCGGGGACAACTCCACCATTGGCTGAGCAGGAGGGGGTGGGGACAGCTCCACCATTGGCTGAGCAGGAGGGGGCAGGGATAAATCCACCACCAGCTGAGCAGGAGGGGGCGGGGACAACTCCACCATTGGCTGAGCAGGAGGGGGCGGGGACAACTCCACCATTGGCTGGGCAGGAGGGGGCAGGGACAACTGCACCATTGGCTGAGCAGGAGGGGGCGGGGACAATTCCACCATTGGCTGAGCAGGAGGGGGCGGGGACAA
This sequence comes from Anguilla anguilla, assembly GCF_013347855.1. Classification (NCBI taxonomy): domain Eukaryota; kingdom Metazoa; phylum Chordata; class Actinopteri; order Anguilliformes; family Anguillidae; genus Anguilla; species Anguilla anguilla. The sequence continues at coordinate 10,263,670 of NC_049212.1, forward strand.
TTCCACCATTGGCTGAGCAGGAGGGGGCGGGGACAATTCCACCATTGGCTGAGCAGGAGGGGGCGGTGACAACTCCACCACCAGCTGATCAAAAAGGGGCAGGGACACCTCATCAGCAGAAAGGGACAGGTTGCCCATTGGCTGAGAAATAAGAGGCTGGGACATGTTGCTGATAGGCTGAGCAGAAGGGGGCGGGGGCATGTTATCCATAGGCTGAGAAGGGGGCAGGGACATACAGCCCATTGGCTGAGCAAAAATGGGAGGAGGACTTAGGGCGTCTGTCTCGACATGGGCCTGACAGGTAAGGGATATGGTGGGGCCCTCATTATCAGGCTGCAGAAAGAAAGAAGGAAAGAAGGAAAGAAAGAGAGAAAGAGAGATGGGGCCAGAGTGAGAGAAAGCAACTCAGACGATGGAGGTAGAACAAAACAGGAAATGAATGGAAAGACAGAACTGATCTGAAGAGAGGAGAGCAGCATGCACATCCGACTCCACACACCTACGCTGCAATCGCTACTGCTACCAAAACACAGCAGCCGGATACCAGCAGAATCTGCACAGACTGAGTCCCTCCCGAGGACCAGAAGCTACTTATAGGGACTTAAACAGATAGCATATGATTCCTGCTCCCCAGCTTCTACACAAAACTTCTTCTGTACACCCCCAAAGCCTCGTGACACTTCCTGCGTTTCAATGAGCACTGGCATCAATTCCACTTCTATGCGGTCAGTGCAAGCGCTGAACTCGATGTCAATTAGCGAACTGGAAAACACCCTTAATTTCAGTTCATTTCCTGAAGTGCCTGCTTTGAGCTGTAATTGACCGTGACCCTGTTATGAAGCGTCGCATTTTACACCACATTTAAGTCCAGTTTGAGTCTTGTTCACACGCGAGTCACGCGTTCAGGCTGCGTTATCTGGGATGGGTACGGGGTGCAGCAGGCTGTGAGAGGGGGGGGGGGTGCGTGTTTGGAGGGTGCGGGACGGGCGGGGCTTCCTTACGGCGGAGAGCAGGGCCTCGGGGGTCCGCTCCGGGTCCTCGCTGGCGGCCTGGGACAGCGCCCTTTCCACGTCCTCCCTCCAGGCATCCAGCGCGCCCGCCGTGGGGGACGCATCCACCGAATCTGGGGCCTCCTGGGGAACTGCAGAGTACCCCACCGCTGTTACACCACTAAATATACCACTAACACACCGCTCTTACACACTGCAGTCTATACCATTAACACATTGTCACATAGACCACTCACATACTGCAGTCTACACCACTAACACTGCAGTCTACACCATTAACACACTGTCAGTAACGTTTGTCAGTGCTGTGTGATGGGTGTCAGTAGTGTTTGTCAGTGTTGTGTGGTTTCAGCGAAGCTGAGCAGCTCTACTTGCGCACACACGTTCTCTCTCTGTTCTGTGTCAGTAGTGTTCTCAGTGCTGTGTGCTGCTAATGCTGTGTGTTATGGGTGTAAGTGAAGCATGTGAAGAGTGGCTTGGTTTGTGTTTACGTATTCTCTCTCTCTCTGACTCACCTGTGCTCTGGGCCCACAGCAGGCTCTCTCTCTCTCTCTCTGACTCACCTGTGCTCTGGGCCCACAGCAGGCTCTCTCTCTCTCTCTCTGACTCACCTGTGCTCTGGGCCCACAGCAGGCTCTCTCTCTCTCTCTCTGACTCACCTGTGCTCTGGGCCCACAGCAGGCTCTCTCTCTCTCTCTCTGACTCACATGTGCTCTGGGCCCACAGCAGACTCTCTCTCTCTCTCTGACTCACATGTGCTCTGGGCCCACAGCAGGCTCTCTCTCTCTCTCTGACTCACCTGTGCTCTGGGCCCACAGCAGGCTCTCTCTCTCTCTCTGACTCACATGTGCTCTGGGCCCACAGCAGGCTCTCTCTCTCTCTCTCTGACTCACCTGTGCTCTGGGCCCACAGCAGGCTCTCTCTCTCTCTCTCTGACTCACATGTGCTCTGGGCCCACAGCAGACTCTCTCTCTCTCTCTGACTCACCTGTGCTCTGGGCCCACAGCAGACTCTCTCTCTCTCTCTCTGACTCACATGTGCTCTGGGCCCACAGCAGACTCTCTCTCTCTCTCTGACTCACCTGTGCTCTGGGCCCACAGCAGGCTCTCTCTCTCTCTCTGACTCACCTGTGCTCTGGGCCCACAGCAGGCTCTCTCTCTCTCTCTGACTCACCTGTGCTCTGGGCCCACAGCAGGCTCTCTCTCTCTCTCTGACTCACCTGTGCTCTGGGCGGGGCTCGGCTCTGTGCTCCCAGGCTGGGGCGTCCCCTGATTGGCCTGCTGGCTGTGAGTGGCGTCCCACTCCTCCAGCTCTTTCTCGAACAGCTGGTTGTCCTCGGTCACGTACGCCCTCAGGTCCGGCGGCAGTCTGTCCAGAACATTCCATGCCTGCCCCGTCTCCTCGTCCACTTCCTCTGGAGACAGACAGGGGGCACCAGCAGGCACACATCCTTACTGTCTGAGCCAATCACAGTGAGCGTACTGAACACCAGCACACAGCAAAGAGCAGCACATTCACACTCGCTCACACTCACAATCACTCACATTCACACTCATATTCACATTCACACTCACTCACATTCACAATCACTCACATTCACACTCACTCACATTCACACTCACTCACATTCACACTCATATTCACATTCACACTCACTCACATTCACACTCACTCACATTCATACTCGCTCACATTCACAATCACTCACATTCACACTCGCATTCAGACTGTTAGCCAAAGCTTTCCAGGCCATTACTGCAAACTCAAAGAATAATTAACCTAGCGCAGCCGAAAAGTACAAATTCTGAACTGACAGAAACAGGAAAGCACCAGAACAGCCTTACTGATACAATGCAGAATAAACCCTCAGCACTGCACTTTCATTCTTTAGCTGCACTCATATTCACAACTCTCACACTCATGGGTTCTGTATGTTTTTCACGTTTAGGTTATATAAAGACCCTAATAACAATAATAATAGTATTGTTGTTATTATGATTATTATCATGATTATTGCTGCTGTTATTGTAATGAGCTGTACACAGCAGGCAGGACGCTCCCGCGGGTTACCTTGCGGCCTGCAGGGGGCGGCGGTGCTGACGTACATCAGGCAGTACGCGCTGGCGTTGCGGTGCCCGCCGTAGGACTCCTGGGCGAGCTCCTCCCAGGAGGCGGCGGTGACGGCGATGTCGTTGTAGCGCATCCAGCAGTGGTGCTGGGCGCTGTAGATGTAGGCCCAGTAGTGCCCGGTGCAGGCCTGGCCTTCGTGCACCAGCACCGCGTGCAGCCGGTACGGGACCTGGGGGGGGGGGGAGGGGGGGGCGTTTTTCTCAAAGCCACTCACATTTACAGTTACACGTTACACATTCTCATATGGAAGCCATTTATTTGGCTGGACATTTACTTGAGGAATTCAGGCTTGCTCAAGGGTATAACGGCTGTGCCCTAACATGGGGATCAAACCGGCAACTTCTCAGTTAACAAACGCATGTCCCGCATACACTACGCTATAGTGCCGACCCTCGTGTGGGAAACAACATGATTGGGGCAGGGGTGAGGCAGGAGCAGGGGATGGGTGGTGAGGAGCAGGGGTGTGACAGTGAGGGGCATGGGCAGGGGCGGGACGGTGAGGGGCGGGGGGCGGGACGGTGAGGGGCAGGGATGTGGCAGTGAGGGGCGGGGAAGGGGCAGGGCAGTGAGGGGCAGTGAGGGGTGGGGGAGGGGCAATGAGGGGTGGGGCAATGGGGCCAGGGCATTGAGGGGCAGGGGTGGGGCAGTGAGGGGCGGGGAAGGGGCAATGAGGGGTGGGCCAATGGGGGCAGGGCAGTGAGGGGCAGGGGTGTGGCAGTGAGAGGCAGAGGCAGGGGCGGGGGCAGGGCAGGGGTGGGGGTGGGGCAGTGAGGGGCAGGGGTGGGGGCGGACGGAGACGCGCTTGCCTGCATCATGGCCGCGTCTGAGATGACCCGCTCCATGCTTCCGTGTGTGCTGGCGACACGCCCCTGCAGCTCTGAAACAGAGGGGACGGGGGGTGAGACTGAGCCCCTGTCCAGAGGGCGGGGGCATGGGGGGCTCCAGCCCGGGTCCTGGGGTGCTGCGACCTGGCAGGGTTCAGTTTTGCGGTGTTTATGCACTTGGTCCACACACTCATGTACACACATGCAAATATTTTGTCTTCATACAGGCGCATCACGTATACACATCGTTTGTTAAACAGCTGAACAGTCCATTTGGGTGAGCTTTTCTCTCAAGGTCAAGCACACAAATACGACCCACCTGATAAGGTGGGCGGGGCAGATGAGGGTGGGGTGGGTGAGATATGGGTGTGGCAGGGTGGGGTGGGTGAGATATGGGCGTGGCAGGTGAGGGCGGGGCAGGAGACATATAGGCGTGGCAGGCATGGGCGTGGCAGACGAGGGCAGCGTGGGAGAGATATGGGTGTGGCAGGGTGGGGTGGGTGAGATATGGGCGTGGCAGGGTGGGGTGGGTGAGATATGGGTGTGGCAGGTGAGGGCGGGGCAGGAGACATATAGGCGTGGCAGGCATGGGCGTGGCAGACGAGGGCAGGGTGGGAGAGATATGGGTGTGGCAGGGTGGGGTGGGTGAGATATGGGCATGACAGGGCAGGTGGGAGAGATATGGTCGTGGCAGGTGAGGGCGGGGCAGGAGATATATAGGCGTGGCAGGCATGGGCGTGGCAGGCGAGGGCGGGGCAGGAGACACATAGGCGTGGCAGGCATGGGCGTGGCAGGCGAGGGCGGGGCGGGAGACACATAGGCGTGGCAGGCGTGGGCGTGGCAGGCGAGGGCGGGGTGGGAGAGATATGGGTGTGGCAGGGTGGGGTGGGTGAGATATGGGTGTGGCAGGGTGGGGTGGGTGAGATATGGGAGTGGCAGGCGAGGGCGGGGCGGGAGACATATAGGCGTGGCAGGCATGGGCGTGGCAGACGAGGGCGGGGTGGGAGAGATATGGGTGTGGCAGGGTGGGGTGGGTGAGATATGGGAGTGGCAGGCGAGGGCGGGGCGGGAGACACATAGGCGTGGCAGACGAGGGCGGGGCAGGCGAGGCCGGGGCGCGTACCCTGGATGTCGGTCTCCACCTCGGTCCTCCAGCGGCGCAGGCAGTCCTCCAGCACCTGCATCTCCTCCGGCGTGATGTGGCGCGGGGCGGGGTGCGTGGGCGTGGGCGCGTCCTGCGGGGGGGCGCTGCGGGGGCCCCCGAAACGGAAGCAAATCAGTCAGCGTAACGGCACTCCCCCCCAAAGTGATTACCATGGCACCGTGTAACACTGTTCACCCTGGGCAGCTTCCACACTGCATTACATCGCTGCGTTCGATAGGCTAATAAGATCAGCAAGTCAGTACGGAGATCAATAACACTAGTCAATAACAGCGTGGCAAGAAGCGCCTGATTCCACTTCACTGTTAGTACGCATCCACAGTAAACTACCCGCACAAACGTTCAACTAACATCGACTATGTGTACATGCACACAATATTCTGGTTATTGCCATTGTTTCGAATAAGACAATAACCAGAATAAGCTATTTACATGGCTCCTGAGATGTTAATGTTCTTTTCATAGTTTTGTTGACATACAGACTTAAATAGTCTGATTAAACATAAAATGGCCACGTAATGTTACGTCCCTTAAGCTCTTTATTCACCTGTCTAATTTAACAAAGTAGGATAATTTCTCCCTTCATCCAGGAATGTAGTGTCTTTTTTTGAGGGCCCCATCCTTGTGCCCTGTGAGCTGCTAGCTGTCTGGCTCATGTTTAAAATGCAATGGGTAGCCTAGCAACAGCAGTGCTGAGCGTAAACAACACCATCAGGCCGTACGAGTTGCAAACTGTCGTGAAAACCCAACTGGAGATGGATATTCTGAATAAGCTGTATGCATGTCCAAATACCACTCTAATATCCGGATTAAATACCCACAACAAGGCCTTATTCCCGAATATACCATATTTGAAATAAGGCATTTTTCGGGGTATTTAATTAGAATGTGTTCTTTACATTACCCATATCTTATTCAGGATATTGTCTTTTTCAGAATAATATTGAAATGCATGTAAACATACCCAATGACTGCTACAGTTCTTTCTAGGGTTGCACTGAAATAAAAAAAAAATTTTGGCAGATTTTAGGGGCCAACACCGATACGTGGCCAAAATTTAGGTGCACCCCAAGTTCTGAGGCGATAACAGCTGCCACAGCCGCAGAAAGTGTCCTGGCCCATGAACGCGAACGTGATCCCACGTACCTCGGCGTCGGCTGCGGCGGCGGCGCGTTCGTGCCACCGGAGGGCGCTGCCGTGCGAGGATCCTCCTCCTCGGAGGGGGGGAGGCCGGATTTGGTGGAGGCGAACTCCATGGCGTACTGCAGGACGTGGACCAGGGGCAGCCTCTTGGGGCCCGAGCCATAGCTCAGGTACCTTAGAGAGGAAGGAAGAGCAGCCATTTCCACAAACGAAAGGGCCCACGCGTACTTTTTTCCCCACTGCTTGTTTCAGACGCTGACGCTGAGGGAGATCTATCTGAACGCGCAGTTCCAGTTATACGGCTAGACCGGGTAAAAGCACTTCGCCCTCACGCATAACATCCTCCCCCGATCTTCACTCTGACAATGCGTAACAGGAAGTCAGAATGCGTGGCATCCCTTTGTCCTGGCGGGCCTCTGAGAGGCAGAGAAGACTCTGAAGAGCACTTCACATTCTGAACCCGCGGGTTTCACAACTCAAAAGCCATGCCGCTCGGCCGTAGCTTTTTACCAGAGCTCTCAACGAAACACAAACAGGAGAATCTTAATGGCGGGAACGGGCCGTTCAGCCCATCGAAGCTTCGACGTATCAAATTCCGCTAAGTGACCCGATCGGTTTTTCCACGCTTTAACTCTGCGTGAAAAACGTCTCCCCAATATCATGCGCCTTTAACTACTTCCGACATGTTCCCCGTTCAGAATCTCAGAAATATGTTCGCCAGTCGCTTTTATACACCCTTTTTGACAAACGTAAGCCACTCACTGAAATCCCCCTTAGTCCAGATTCGCTCTGAGCTGGATAAAAGACAACAGTGATTATTCCTCTATCGAGTCAGATTTAGCCAAAGCAAAAGATCCGCTGACACATGCCTCTGGATCAGGAGGCCGTGCAGCGTTGCGGGATCGCTGTAAGAGCGTTGTGGGAGCGTTTAGGGACGTTGGCCGGGTGTAGCGAGCGTACTCTACCTCTCCAGCTGCTGCTGTAGTTAGCGCAGCATTGCGGGAGCATTGTGAGAGCGTTGTGGGAGCGTTTAGGGACGTTGGCCGGGTGTAGCGAGCGTACTCTACCTCTCCAGCTGCTGCTGTAGTTAGCGCAGCGTTGTGAGAGCATTGTAAGAGCGTTGTGGGAGCGTTTCAGGGACGTTAGCCGGGCGTAGCGGGCGTACTCTACCTCTCCAGCTGCTGTAGTTAGCGCAGCATTGCGGGAGCATTGTGAGAGCGTTGTGGGAGCGTTTAGGGACGTTAGCCGGGCGTAGCGAGCGTACTCTACCTCTCCAGCTGCTGCTGTAGTTAGCGCAGCGTTGCGAGAGCGTTGTGAGAGCATTGTAAGAGCGTTGTGGGAGCGTTTCAGGGACGCTAGCCGGGCGTAGCGAGCGTACTCTACCTCTCCAGCTGCTGCTGCAGGAAGGTCAGGTGCTCCCGCAGCTTCCGCATCTCGGCCCGCTTCAGCTGGGTCGCCTCCCTGTTCCTGTGCATATACCTGTCACCACGGAAACGGGGCAAAACAAAAACACAAACTCACTCAACAACAAAGCCGTTCAGTTCATCTGTGCACTCAGAACTTTGCCAAGCGTCAAAACCACCTTCTCTCTCCCGATTGGCCAGTAGGGACCACTGAACGCGGCTTTGGTTTGAAATACTGAATCAGACATTCCAAATGGGTGGGAATTGGTCATGTGCCACCCCACGTCGGGCAGCAGCGTTTAAAAAAAAAAAAAAAAAAAGGGGGAAGCGGGTTGAGGGGTGGGGTGGGAAGACTCAGCCCACCTGTCCATGTACAGAACGGAGGGGAACTCCAGCTTGCTGTGGATCTTCTCCGGCCGCCCCATCGCCTGGTTGAACTGAAACCTGGAGAGTTCAAAGGTCAGCACGGACGGGAGCTCAGTGAACCAGCGCTGAAAGACAAAAGGAGAAAGAGCTTCCAGCTTTCACGGGCGCAGACTATTCAATGCATTCTAATTTATTCACCTTTTACTTCACGTTTTGTACCTGCCGTTCTCTACGGCTCAAAGGCTGCATAGCTCATATAGTCAAAAGCACATTATGTGTGGGAAAATGACTAAAAAAACAAAGGAAATGAACTCCAGCAGAATTTGACCAGCTTTAATGCATCAGGTTTGTCTCAGGATGTTGGTTAATGTGCCACATTTAGTGTTGAGTTTCTGTTACAGACACTTTTCAGTCAAAGCAGCTCATCATTTTACCGACTCTTACATCTGCAATGCTGCTTTAAAAATGATCATTAGCTCCCTCTACTGGCCACCAACTGCACAACTGAAATGTTTCATTTTAAAGGCAACATGCAGAATTTATTTCTGTTTACAGCCAAAAACGTCACATCGACACTGCAAAAACAATAACCTTTTGTTTTTTTCTTTAGTTATACCTCATGTTTTATTTCGTTTTTTTTCTGAGAGAACAGCTAGATGCGCTTCAAAGGGCTGGCGCAACTGACCTCTTGCCCGGATTTCCCAGAATTCCCGGAGTGCAGGGTCTCGATCTCGCCCTCGATGGTGGCCGCCTCCAGGCACTCGTGCAGGTCCTTGAACCCGTTCACCTGGAGGGGGTACTGGCCGAACATCTCCGTGTTCTCGAACCTCTTCCCTAGACAGCGACGCACGGGGACGCGGGTGTAAGGCAAGGGCGAGCTCCTTCTGCCTGGGATCTGAAGCTTTCAGGCAGATCGTAAAGGTGCAGGATGCAAGCTCGAGAACACGTTTGCACATACTTGGTCGAATTTTCTTGACATCCCGATAGATATCGATAAGTTAAAAGCTCAAGGGGAAAAAAAATCAGATCTCTTGACTGCCCCAGGCTCTGAAATCTGCCACTCTGACAACCAATCAGGATCGCTCTCTGAAAGGAAGCTTCCCAACCTGCCGGTCAATCCTGCTGCATGTTCACAGCGCTGCCGGAGCAGGCAGGCTGGGGCTCACGCATAAGCGCGAAGCAGAGATACTGCAGAGATGGCACTAAAGTTAGCTAGCGCCACAAATCTAGCTCTTTCTTGCTCGTCTCTCCGAACTTACGTACCGTACCTTTAAGTTGAGTGAGAACGGTCAAGTTTCTTTTCTCTCACCTTCAAGCACCCCCAGTGCCAAGAACTGCCCGTAGAAGAGCTCCACCAGCGGGTTCTTCAGCTTCTCTCCCTCCCTGATGAAAACGGTAGGAAGAGCAGAAGGAACGATCACTTCAAATAAATACATCTCTCAATAAAATGAGCGTCACCAGGACACTTGTGAAACGCCCTTTTCCCCGCAGTGACATTCTATGGTACAAACTCTGGATCAGTACTGCTATTCTCCGGGTCTGCACTGTTCTGAGATCAGCTACGGCCTGCTGAATGAGATCACGTGTTCTTTTGAAATCAAGGTTCACTTAGAGTAATTATCTATAAGCCAAAAGAGACACAGGGTTGACTTATCATGTTGGCTCTCCTGTATTTATTTTGTTTTAGCTCAGGTCCTTCCTCACAGGGGTGAATGGCACTAAAATGGCGGTCATATCCAGGTATGTACAGGACACAGCATGGACAGGAATGGTGAACTTGATAGCGCTGTAGGAGAGCAGTGAGCCTCTGTCCTGCAGCACTCGAGTAGCTTACCGCTCCTCCTGGACCTGGAAAGCATCTTCCAGCCAGTCCAGCAGCCTGTGGGTGAACTCACTCACGTCCTGCTGCTGACACACACGCACACACAAATATACAGACACACAAGAGGATGAGCAGTAGACCACGCCCCCGGCCTTACAGTTGTACAGTATATCACACAGACAGGTGAGCCGCCATGCCAACCCACTGCTGAACAGATGCTTCAGTGTTTCGGGCCAGTCTAAGGCATAACGCTGAGTAGATCTACAGAGCGAGAACAGCAAGCACAGTTCATGTGCCGCACTGAGCAACTACTCCAAACACTAGAGCGTACCTCTGGTGGGATACCCTCACAGTGTGGGCTGATGGGATACTGCGGCCCTCAGTGGGGGCTGATGGGATACTGTGGCCCTCAGTGTGGGCTGATGGGATACCCTCAGTGGGGGCTGATGGGATACTGTGGCCCTCAGTGTGGGCTGATGGGATACTGCGGCCCTCAGTGGGGGCTGATGGGATACTGCGGCCCTCAGTGGGGGCTGATGGGATACTGCGGCCCTCAGTGTGGGCTGATGGGATACTGCGGCCCTCAGTGTGGGCTGATGGGATACTGTAGCTGTGGCCCTCAGTCAGGGCTGATGGGATACTGTGGCCCTCAGTGTGGGCTGATGGGATACTGCGGCCCTCAGTGTGGGCTGATGGGATACTGCGTCCCTCAGTGGGGGCTGATGGGATACTGCAGCCCTCAGTGTGGGCTGATGGGATACTGCAGCCCTCAGTGTGGGCTGATGGGATACTGCGGCCCTCAGTGTGGGCTGATGGGATACTGCGGCCCTCAGTGGGGGCTGATGGGATACTGCGGCCCGCAGTGGGGGCTGATGGGATACTGCGGCCCTCAGAGTGGGCTGATGGGATACTGTGGCCCTCAGTGGGGGCTGATGGGATACTGCGGCCCTCAGAGTGGGCTGATGGGATACTGTGGCCCTCAGTGAGGGCTGATGGGATACTGCGTCCCTCAGTGTGGCCTGATGGGATACTGCGGCCCTCAGTGGGGGCTGATGGGATACTGCGGCCCTCAGTGGGGGCTGATGGGATACTGCGGCCCTCAGTGTGGGCTGATGGGATACTGTGGCCCTCAGTGTGGGCTGATGGGATACTGTGGCCCTCAGTGGGGGCTGATGGGATACTGCGGCCCTCAGTGTGGGCTGATGGGATACTGCGTCCCTCAGTGTGGCCTGATCGGATACTGCAGCCCTCAGTGGGGGCTGATGGGATACTGTGGCCCTCAGTGGGGGCTGATGGGATACTGTGGCCCTCAGTGGGGGCTGATGGGATACTGTGGCCCTCAGTGTGGGCTGATGGGATACTGTGGCCCTCAGTGGGGGCTGATGGGATACTGCGGCCCTCAGTGTGGGCTGATGGGATACCCACAGTGTGGGCTGATGGGATACTGCGGCCCTCAGTGTGGGCTGATGGGATACCCACAGTGTGGGCTGATGGGATACCCTCAGTGAGGGCTGATGGGATACTGCGGCCCTCAGTGTGGGCTGATGGGATACCCTCAGTGTGGGCTGATGGGATACCCTCAGTGGGGGCTGATGGGATACCCACAGTGTGGGCTGATGGGATACCCACAGTATGGGCTGATGGGATACCCACAGTATGGGCTGATGGGATACCCACAGTGTGGGCTGATGGGATACCCACAGTGTGGGATGATGGGATACCCACAGTGTGGGCTGATGGGATACTGTAGCTGTGGCCCTCAGTCAGGGCTGATGGGATACCCTCAGTGTGGGCTGATGGGACACGGTACCTGCTGCGCCCCGCTGGACTTGAAGGCCGTGTTGAGGATCTCCAGGGCCCGGGACGGGTCCACGTACTTGCGCTTGGACGCCAGCATGAGGGCGAACAGCCGCCGGAGCTCCCGCACGAACAGCACGCTCTGGCTCTCCTGGGGAAGCACCAACCAATCAACACTCTCCTCTCCCCTTCGTCAAGCTCCGTGATTGGTTGAAAACCATGTGACTGATGTGGGTGGGAGCTTGTGCATTTCTAAGTTCTCACAGGATTAGTCCACTGTAGCTGTGCTGGGGGGCAGGGGGTGGGTGGATGAAGGGGAACGTCAGCGCGTACAGAGACACGCAGGTAGACAAACTTAATTAAAGGCCCATTCAGTAATGTCAGTTGGAAATCGGAGGGTTAACGCGTGTGTGAGCGAGGGCTGACCTGCTGGTTGCGCGGCAGGTCCCCGGAACGTTCCGGAGGCGCGTACAGCAGCACCAGCCTCTGGAACTCCAGCAGGTGGAAGAGAGACTGAAAGAGAAAGAACCAGAAAGAAAGGAGATGCATTGACGACATATTCTTAGTTACTCCAATTATTCCTCTTGCCTTGTCTACTGAACTTGAATGTACATACACACGTACTGTAGTTACTGTAAGATAACCAGTTACAAAATGCATACTTTTGCTGTAATCCCAGATATATCATCTACAAGTATAAAGATCGATCAGATGGATACTTAGTATAAAAACACAAGTAAATATGCATATCTCCCCTATTATAATACATTTTGCACATGAATACTGAACTGCACTGTTACTGTAGTAACTGATATCTTTGTTTAGAGGAGAGGAGCCACTTGGCTCACGAGCTGGGGAGCGGATCTGGGATCAGGCGGGAGGGACGTGCGTTCGCTGACCAATGGGAAGCGTGCTTTAGCGCGGGCTCAGACCTGCCGCCAGGGAGGACACGGTTGGCAGATCTCCCAGAATGCAGTTCCAAACAGACCAGTGGGGCAGATCCGATTCAACGGGGCAGGGCTGATCTAACGAGCCTCCGACAGCATCGGAGGCTTGGATTGAGCCCAGCTGGCAAGCCCCGCTTCCTGGCTCGCCTGTATCAGCCAACGGGGACTCACGTTGTTAGCAGGTGGATGTGCAGCTGTGTGACCGGCTCCCTGTTTACTGGCTTCCCTGCCTGATCGGTGCTTCGAGATAGGGGCCTCCTAGTTATTAAATCTGACCCATGAAAAGTGGAAACATTTCAACCATTCGGTATCCAAAAGTGTGTTAACGTTCACGGGGCAAGTTAATCATCTGGAATCAAACCAGCAGTGAGCTGGCTGACCCTTCTCTTTTTAAGGCTGCAGATCCCACCGTTAACCACCTGCTTACAATCCTCCTTCTCATCCAAAACTAAGCTTTTTTTTGTGTTAACTTGGCATCTCTCGTCAAATGTTTTGGATTCAAATACTTTTCTATGCTTTACGGATCTTGTCTGGTGTTTTGGAACCAATGAAATACTCCCAAAAAGTGCAAACCCGGCCTCCTGGTCATATTGGCAGGCTCAATTACACCAGGCAAGATCAATAGAGCACAGAAAAGTATTTGAATGCAAAACAAACACGTATTTGACCCAGGTCTGGGCCCCTACTGTTGGCTCAGGAGAGTGAAGACAACTCGCCAAAGACAAATCAGGGGTCACTTGAGAAAAGAACAGTGCGATCCCCGCCGACGGAATCCTTCCCATGTATCCCTGGGGCAAACCGAAACCAAATGTGCGCCTCCCCCGCAGGGCTGCCGGGCACGGTTGGCACCGAGCGTCGCTTTTGTCGGCTGAGCCACCCGGCAGCACCGCTCTCTTCTGACACCACACTCTATTCAACGGCAAATTCTAAAAGCCTTCCAAAAAAAAAAAACATTCAGACAATTATGATGGTGTCAACGACTAAACAACTCCCTCCTGTCTACCTCCAGTCTGCCAAATCTCGGTGAACGCTGGATGCGAGAAGTGAGGTCACGGCCCGCTTTTGTATCGCGGCCAATCGCGGGACTCCGTGTTCCCGGGACGTGTCCCGACGGCCCCCCCGTGTGTGGTCTGAAATGGAGCCCTTCGGGGTTTGGATAATATCGCTCCTCCCCTCCCTCACCTGAAGTGGCTGGCTGTTAATCTTCGTCCCGACTAATAATAGAACTCTCGAAAAGAAAACCCGGCCCGTTCACAGGGCGTATGTTTCCTGTTGAACTAACAACCCTCGATGCACGTTGTGAAAAGGACTTCTGCAAAAACCTGGAACTACCTGTGGGAGACCAGCTGAAACGTTAATTAAGCTTTAGGTTACCTTTACCTTGCCATATGAGGTGTGTTACTGTTACATACTTCTTCTAGTACCTTTTTCAGTTTTGTTTTTTTTTAGTTTCAGCCTAACCCGCTGAACTGACAAAACGTAGTTTTTGTGTCATTTTCTAAATAGGCAAAAAAAAACGCTTTAGACAACCACTGGTTTGCCACTGAGAGGACAAGACGCCAGGTAAACAGGAGCAATTCCAGGACATATTCCCTTCAAGAAATCAAGAATCATATCTTAGGATTCTTTTTTTTTTGTTTACTTTTACTTAAATGATAAATCATTATACCTGAAGTTTCTGCCTGAAGTTTAATGCCAAATATGTAAGCAAAGTGCATTCTGGGAAACACAAAGTAGCCAGATCATACAATGGACTCTTCATAAATAGATTTTGATGTGCCAATCAATCAACCAATGAATCAATCAGCCAATTTAAATATTTGTCACATATTGCTCTGCAGCAGGTGTCCCCGGGGGGGGGGGGATATCAGAGCAACACACACACACACACACACACACACACAAACATATACACCTGTGTGTGTGTGCTAGGCAGTGAGGGAAGCGGAGGGCTGTGGGTTCACCTGGATGACAGGGCTGAACCAGCAGGTATTCTCCAGAGGGACACACACACACACACACACACATATACACCTGTGTGTGTGTGCTAGGCAGTGAGGGAAGCGGAGGGCTGTGGGTTCACCTGGATGACAGCGCTGAACCAGCAGGTGTTCCCCACGTTCTTCAGGCCCACGGGGCAGGAGTCCTGCCGCTTCCTGTCGTGGGGGTTGGGCAGCTCGCTCCACGGTGTGCTCTGAGACTGCTTGTTCGCCTCTAGGCTGGCCTCCAGGACCCTGCGGGGGGGGGGGCAGACATGTAACGCAAACGTCCTCCTACGCGGTCACCTCCCCGCTCTCTCTGTCTCTACCGTGTCTGCCGGTGACCTCCGCGAGATTACGTTCCTTAAAAGGACAGAGCAAGGAGGGCAGATCCTCTCTGGATAGAAGCAAAGGCTCCGTCTTAAAGAAGCACAAAACTTTTAGCCGAACGCGCCGTTCCCGGAAGGTCAGCGCCGCGCAACCCATCGGCCAATCAGAAAGAAGGTCCGCCCACCTGCTGATGGCCTGCTCCTCCTCGGAGACGCCCGTCTCTCGGAAGGCCTCGCTGGATTCGCTCAGGCTGAGCGCCAAGGCCTTCTGGAGCTCGTCCTTGTCATCGCCTGCCGTATCAACAGACAATCTCACAAGATGGCCACCCGCATTCAGACACATAAGACACAGAGTCTTCAGACTGACCACACGAAAGTTCTGCCTACTCTAAGCTGAAATGTTTGCATCTGATGCATCATACAGAAGAATATTCATGAATGTGGTATGGTCGAGGACAATAAACAGCTGCAGTGGACATTGTGCCCTTGGGCTTACATCTTCATGAATATTCAAAAAAAATGTAATATACCACCTAAAACTGCATTTCCAGTTGTATAGCCCACCAAATAAAATAAATCAATGGATGATATAAAAATAGAATCTTAACTAATGTACCGAGTTTAAATTTACTGTCAAGCTTTCCATACTCTCAACTCCTCTGACAAGCATTAAGCCTAATACCTTAAAAGGATAACATGCTCATCACATTAATTCAACAGCTAATTGTGTGTAGCTACCCCGTGATGAACCGACCACCAACACATTTATCAGATAAATGCGGTACAAGTTATGAATTATTCAAAACTGCAGCAGTGAAACTACATCAGACGCCAGGCCTCCCTCGAATCATGACTTGGTAAGACATGGAAGGTGAGGTACTTCTTGGACCCTGCCAAAACTCAGTCAGGCTTCCGGGTTATTCTCCCTGAAGAACGCTCCACGATGGATCAACGAGCTAGAGGACGCAAGGTTTTGTGGAGATCTTGTGGAGATTATGCAGGTCTGTGGAGCATGCTACTCCTGCATTAGCTTGTGGGTTACAAACGCGTGACACCAGTGTGCTCAGATATATTTAACCTTCTTTCAAGGCCATTCAAGTGATCTCCTTTTACACTACAACAGTCAGCTGATTGTAACCTCAATCTGAACCAAGGGAATAAAAAGCAAAAAACCATAACTCATGATTCAAGAAGTGTTACGCAAGCACCTGGCTGAGCAGCATTACTGCAAAGCAGGGGCTTCTGGGAAAAAAAACCCCACAGGGGTTGAGTTTCCATGAGAAGTGTGGCAAAGGGGAGAAAATGTACATGACACATCATGAGAGGGCTTACAGGCCTGCGCAACGGTCGCCCACCTGCAAGGGCGACTCTGCCCAATATTCCCAATTTGACACCCTGCTGACAAATCTACCGTTTCCACCATAATTCTGAAGTCACAACGGAACTATTTAAGACCTAACTGACATTTGGGAATCTTTACTTTTCATCTGAACTGAAGCCTACATTCAATTTTCTGAATCTATGCTCTACAATTGGGGGAAAGGGAGGCAGAACACCAAAGTGACAACACTGTCTAAGGGTGGTAATAAAATAGTAATAATAATAATAACTATAACATACAATTTATGACATGATTTTTCTTTGTGCGAACAATTTCAGTTCTACACGAATGCAGTAAAAAGCATTTTTTTAAATGACAGGAAAGCGAAATAGGATAAAAAGGACAGAAACAATGCAGCAAATAAATTGGAAAAATAAAATAATTTGACTGACAAAAGACGACAGGTTTAATAAAACGCATTCCAAAAAAGATGTGGTCTGCGATGATATAGGTACAAGATTAGAAATGAGAAAGCTAAATGAACGTGTTAAAAAATGATTTTTGGATGGAGTTCCCCAGGTATGGGAAATAGACTGGAGGAAGGGTGGAGAATGAGGCAGGGGTGCCAGCTTCAGTCCTGCTGAACGTAGGCAGATTGCACGTTCGCTCACGGAAAGGATGGGCGTTTTATTCAACCATCTCACATAACGTTCTCAACAGAAATGCCCACTTTGCAAAAACCAAAGGTTGTTAGGCTTGAGTTACGCCCATTTACTCTCATTACTTTAATAAAACGTTTAGTCGAGCAGTGGAGACACCTCCCTGGACCCTGACAGATGACAGCCGCTACGCTTCCTGTTACGGTGCGTTACAGGTCATTGCAGTGGTACCTCCCTGGACCCTGACAGATGACAGCCGTTACGCTTCCCGTTACGGTGCGTTACAGGTCATTACGGCGCGTACTTGATTCGGCGTGGCTCCCTGCGTCCATCTGCGCCGTCAGGAAGTACGCAGATTCGTTCTGCGGGAGGACCCTGCCGTTGTTGGCCACGAGGAGGGCCACCGCTTTGGTTAGGTCGCCGTTGCAGGCCTACAGGGAGACACAAACAAGGAGCAGACACGGTCAGCCAAGCCGAGCTTACGCCATTAAGCAAGACACAGACGAGCAGCACGCGCGCTAAATGTGTTAGCCACAGACGAGCAGCGCGCGCGCTAAATGTGTCAGCCACAGACGAGCAGCGCGCGCGCTAAATGTGTTAGCCACAGACGAGCAGCACACAGGCTAAATGTGTCAGCCACACCGGGCTCACGCCTTCAGAGCTGCCATTATGACATCACATCGAGCATCAGACAGGAGGCGGGATGATGTTGTGGATGTGAAACCTACAGGCCCTAATTCACAAAACCTCTCGGAGTTTGAGAGCTGATCCATGATCAGTCTGGCCTTTTAACTGAAAACAGATAACATGAGGAACTGGAGTGCAGAAGATTGGTCCTCCAGCTGAGGAACCCAACTGCCAGCACACTCGGATTTCAAAACTTTAAATAACGGCAGGTGGATGTGGTTTGGCCAGCTCCGACACCGAATTTTGCATGAATCCTCTGTAATACTCTTGAGGAAGAAAAACATAACTTCTTCCTGGCTCATTTTAAATAGTAGTTTTCATGCTCCCATTTCAGGCACCCATACACTCGTTGCAGCAATATACAGAGTACATTTTAAATGAGCCACCAATTTTAAATGAGGTCAGTAACTACTGTATTTTTCATGCATCCATTGTAATACTTTCAAGAAGAAAAATACAAGTCGCTGACATATTTAAAAATGTTATAACAATATACTCTGAGTTTTAAAAAAGAAAGTAAAAATAAGAAAATATATTTCCGAGGGAAATTAGGAATTCTGTCTTGGCAATGACATTCTGGACTCCTAACATTGACAGCTGATCAGGCTTTTGCGCATAATGACTCGAGCTTACATTCAGGCTGGGTGAGCTGATCCAGCATCAGGTTGCACAGGGATCGTATCTCAGTCAGCGGCGCTGTACCTGTAAAGCGTGCTGCAGACGCTGCGTGTCCGTGGTGCCCGTCGCATCTCTCAGCTGATTCAGGAGCACCTGCTGATACTGCGGGCCAAACACGCAGACACAACGCAGACACCAGACACAACGTCAGCAGCTCATATAAACACGTGCACGTGGTGTAGCGGGTCACAGCCGCGGAAAGACTCCCAGAAATATTTCTCCTATTTACAAATTAATTTCTTATATTTCCTAAATGACGTAAATATGACATTCTGTTAAACCTTATTATTCGATATTCTGTTAAATGGCCGCATGCCATATAGATCCACAATACAATGACAGAAAGAAAGAAAATAAATGTCTTGTCATCTCACATTTGGAAGCCCCTGGGTTTGAGCACTCAACTGGAGCCAAATGTCTTTAGTTCCAAACCAGGGTGAGATATTGTAATAGTGTTCTAGTGCAAGATACTTTATCTTAATCTCACCAATTTATATCCAACCGTCCAAACGCATATGTAAATGTGCGTGTTTGTAAGGCACTGTAACCCTCAGCAGTGCTATCAAGCCGCATGCAAGATTCTGCTCAACGGACATTTGCATGAAGGGTTTTGGGTGCAAATATAGGAACCTGGGTGAAGTGCCTGGCAAGAAACCATAGCACACAAGTGCAAGTAATCCGTGTATCCCCCACACATACGTTTTGTTAGAATAAGACATGCAGACTATAGGTAGCGAAACAATAGTTTAATCCAAATTTACGTAATGAATGTTACTATGTGTTAAATGGCTATAGTACTACAAAAGTGAATGTCTGATAGCTAGCAAAACTTGACGTAAAAGACAGTCCTAGGAATCCAGTTGGACCAGCTAGGTACAGAACCAGAGCTAACACCATAGAATTCGTGGCACACCATCTAATTTGTGCTCAGTGAATCTTTAAGCAGCACGTATGCCTCGCTATTCGTAAACAAACATCTCATAACGGTAATTTGAGTATGTAAGCATATATCATGACAAGGCATGAGCGGCGTGGCTAGCGTGCTAGCCTAGCTACAGAGGCAGCGAGCGGTGCATTGCTGTCACTCGCTGACAGTTCGTCAGCTCCCTGCTCCAGTGCCCTAAATTACAGACTTTGGTTTTGAACGTGTCCTGTTCTTTACTTCAGAATGATTCATCCACTAACTAACTTGCACTAACTACCTCACTAACTTGCTAACTGGCACTGTTCACTTACGCAAGCCACTTTGTTAAGAACTGCTTCAAAACTATCCTGACTGTAGCTACAGCTACCAAGCTATCGCGTTTGGAATGTAGCGCAACTATTACTAAGTCTGTCTTTCACTTTCTTTTTGACAAATGAGCAACACGTTGCAATGTTTGTATAGCCTAAGACTAAAGTTATACGGAACAGACAATTCGGCATTTAATACTACGCTAGCTAGATAGCTGCATACGAGGTTAACTTGCTGGTACGTTCGCTTAGCCTCGGACTATATTAGTATTCATATTATAAAGCGCGTTAAGTAACACAAGCGCAATATTGCTACTTCGCTAGTAGTAGCTTGGCTATATCAAAACAAACGGTTGGGATTTCAAACACTGACATTAATGGCTGCTAACTGCTATCGACTGATACGAAAAAATGTTTGCTCAACTTGGTGAGTATATGTGGTGATTATACAGCTGTAACAATTACTTGACGTTTGCTAGTTGGTTTAAATACACGAAGTGAGATACACTTGGTAGTAAGAGGAAACCAGAACTCTGGAGGTACTTCGGCTAGCAAACCAACTTGCCCGTCTTTAGCCGAGTTGAGTTTTCCCCAACGAAATGTAACTTAGTGCGCATTACCGACACAAACTTGCCTTCTGAGAATGATGTTGAAGGACATTCTGCTCCACGGTCATGGCAGGTACAGAGTGAAATACAAACGAAAAAATCTAAAAACTTAAAGAATAAAACTGTTAGCTAAAAGTAATACGAATAAAACATCTGGCGGAGACGCCCACAGCATGAACGGCGGGTTGGAGAGCGTCATTGGAAATGCGAGTTGCGGAATACGTGTAAAACATCAACACAATCCATTTTTCATGTTCCATTAGTAGAGCCTTAGCTAGCAAATGGCCATTACGTAATCGTACTTCTACAATCAAGGCTTCACCGTAGCTTTAGTATAGAGGCAGACCGTGCAGAATTAAGGCAGTGAAGTCCCATGATATAAACTAAGTTATGCCCTGTGCTCTGTTTACATATTAGCACTTGTGAAACTGTTAGTCTGGGTCAGATAGATCCAGGACATTACTGAGATTTTACAGCAATAAAATAAAATGCATGCAAAAATACTCAATGTATGTTTATCTCAATTCCACACACGTACATACACACGTACATACAGACGGGTGACAAATTAAAGGAAAAACCAATATAAATTGTCTTAGTAAGGTTTTGGGCCACCACAAACCGCCAGAACAACTTCAATGCACCTTGGCAAAGATTCTACAAGCCTCTGGAACTCTAATGGAGGGATTGAACACCATTCTTCCAAAACATATTCCCTCATTTGGTGTTTTGATGATGGTGGTAGAGAGCGCCGTCTAACACGTCGGTCCAAAATCTCCCATAGGTGTTCGACAGGGTTGAGATCTGGTGACTGCGAAGGCCACAGCATATTATTCACATTATTTTCATAATCAACAAACCATTCAGTGACCCCATGTGCCCTGTGGATGGGGGTATTGTCATCCTGGAAGAGACTACTCACATCAGGATAGAAAAGTTTCATTATAGGATAAAGGCAATCACTCGGAATAACTTTAATGACCAAGCCTTCCTCCATGACTCACATAAGAGTGGCATAGCAGACACCATCAAAATCTCAGATGCAGAATTGGGTTTGGATAATTTTATTAATGCTTCTATTTTAGTGGTGGACAAACAAGCCCCTTTTAAGATATTTTAAATAAAAAATAGATCCAATCCTTGGTTTACAATCAATTTTTAAAAACTCTCTGCACAGCTAATTGCAGAATGCATATCTCACGTTTTTAACCTTGCTATCACCCACTGGAATAATCCCTAAAGCCTGGAAGACTGCTAGTTCTGTTCTTCCATTACATAAAGCTAGTGAGAGGACTCACTTAAACAACTACCATCTTATATCCAAATTGTGCTGCCTGGCTCAAATTCTGAAATATCTGTTTAATAATCACCTCACATCACACCTATCTATGTTCTCTGTTCTCTTAGCCCTTACAAATCTAGATTTAAGCCTAAGTATAATGCTACTTCAGCTATCTTCTTGGTTTTAAATGACATGGTATTAGATCTGGATAACAGAAAGTCCTGCGTCGCTGTTTGTATTCCTTTCTAAGGCCTTTGACACCATGGATCACTCTTTGCTTCTGGGTTGTCTGACTCGCATTGGCGTCAGCTGCCCTAGCCGTCTGTGGTTTGAGAACTATGAGTGATATCCAGTCAGACCTTTTACACAAAGGGCGTTCAACATGATTCTGTTTTGGGACCAGTACTGTTTACAATTTTCATTAATGACATCCTCTTTGGATTAATGTAAATTCAATTTTCATATAAATATCTAGGAATCTGGGTTGATGATAAACTTGATTTTAAATTTCACGTTAATAAACAAGTTTAAAAAAAACTGAGGATAAAACTAGGCTTTCTATACAGAAATAAGTTCTGTTTGCCTGGGCTCCACAGAAAGAAAATAGTGGAATCACTATTTTTATCTGTACTGGACTATGGAGATGTAATCTAAGGTCAAGCTGTCGCTACTACCCAGAAAGCACTAGATACTGTTTACCACTCAACGCTAAGATTTATCACTGGTGACAGGTGTAACACACACCACTGTCTCTTGCATACAAACGTTGGGTGGCTGTCACTATCGGTAAGAAGAGAGCATTCTTTTTATTTATTTATAAAACATTACTGAATAAACAGCCAGCTATATATATATCATCTCCATTAATCCAGTACACTAACAGTCATGGTACACATTCTCAAAACAGGCTTACAACTAAAGGTACAACCAGTGAGAATCGACCTTGCCTTCAGGTATTATGCCCCATACATTTGGAATAAAATACAGAGCACTTGAAGTCTAAAATCACTGCTGCCACTTCACCTGGTCAAAACTCCGATCTCTGAGCTTTTTAAGTCTGCGTGTAATTGTTTTTAATTTCTGTCTAAATTTAAATTTAAAATTTTATTATTTATAATTTTTTATTTCTGTTGCGCTTACTTCCAATTCTTTCTACACTAAATGGTTAAATCTAATTTATTGCACTGTTTTAATCTCTGTAACTCGACACACCATTGTACATGAAGATTCTTCCTCCATGGTTTTTCCTGATGAAATAAAGTTTGGATGAATTAATCTCTCTCAGTGTCATTCTGGTCAGTCTGACCCAAGCCAAGCACATGGGTTGTCAAGAGGATCCTCTATGTGTTGTGACTTCTGGCGTTTTTAAAGTTGAAATAAACACACACGCAAGTTGAATTAATTTTTGAATGTCAAGGAGAGTTATGTTAAAAGAGAGCCTCGGCTGAACAGTTTATGGTCAGAAGGGTATAAAATTAAGGGAATGCACTTGAATGGGACAGAAGCTTTTCTTTAGAAGAACTTAGCTGGGATTTACTGCCAGGTGTGTAAAGACAGAAAACACTATTTTAAAGAAATTATTTTGAAGAAAGAGGAAATTACTTCTATAGCACCTCGGCTGTTTAATTCATTTGTTTGGCAGTTTCATCCGGAACCACGAATACACACTCACACGAACAGTGGCATCAATAATCCACTGTCTAGCAGAAACTACAGCTTCAGAGATAAGCATGCTACTAACTTTGTGTGACATACATGTCTACGGTCTAAAAATGTAGCTAAAAGCATCACTATTTTGCTTTCACACTATGTGCTTACATTGCATACAAAGGCACACAAAGCAGAACATTCTTGCCCACTTCCAAAGGTTGCCATGCCTATTTCCCACAGCTGCTTGTGCTGTTGGTCGCCTCACAGCCTCCAGGGGGCGCCCCATCACAGCCGGCCTTTTTCTCAGTCTTAGAGCACTGCCTGATGGAGGAGCCCAGCTTGTCCGCCAGCAGGAACGGGTTGAGGTGAGAGTACTGAAAGGGAGAGGTCAGCAAAGTTGAGCACAGGGGGATTACCTGGCAGGGCACCTCTTGCTACACAGTCAGGACGTTGCCTGGCAATTCTCACTGAACACCCACTTAACCGTTAAGGTTTTTCCACAACAAAATTTTTTTAATGTCAGTTGGCTTCTGACGTGTCTTCACCTGAATGCTCCTATGACCACATGATGCCACTTCATACACACCTAATCCAACAGTACACTTTTCCTGGGGTTTATACTATGACATCACAGCCCAAGATGGCTGTTGAGCATACAGGAGGTTCTCCCAAGCGAAGAAATGCATTTGCAGCCCAAGAGCATCGGGTATACGGTATCGGTATACGCCAATCAAAACCTTTCAATCAAATCAAATTTTCAAAATTGCAACTATCAACACTGTCTAAATCATTAGTAAAATAAATGATTTGGGCAAATTAAATACAGTGATACTGGCTTGTAAAAATGTGATTCCTCCTGAAAGAGTTAATTCCTTACTAGAAGTATATATATATAGAAGCGGAATGCATTCAAATGAATGGCATAATTTAATGTCTGTCATGAAAATGTGCTCATTACTGGCATTGTTTTTCATCTGCAGAAAGAAGCTATTTGCTGTCATATTGAAGAGATTAATGTTTCCTGTCACCTTGTTTACCTGAAAGATTTTACATAAGGCGTTTAGCATAAGATGATGCACAGATTTAAAACAAAAATAGCTTTTATCGACTTGATAATTATGCTGAAAAATGTGGACAAATAACATGCCACTAATAGACAGCAGATTCTATGAACGTTTCATTTATGACAGAGCTTATTATTCTTAGAAACCGAGTCCTTTGCTACTACACGGACGGTACTTCAGACAGCATTTAAACAGGAACGATTCCATCCTCACAATTTAAGCTCTACATCCGGGTTGTTGCTACATCCAAGCAGGCTGCACTGTAATTTCAGTCCCCCCTCCGAGGAGTCCGTTACCTGGGGCGCGTGGTCCTGGCTCGTGGCCTGGCTTTCCGAGTCCTGGATCAGGAAGTCGGTCGAGTAGCGGGAGGAGCGCAGTACGGCAGCCGCCTCGGCGTCGACAGGAAGCGGCACGTCTCTCTGCAGGGGGCGCACAGGAAGTCAGAGGGACCCGAATATTACCTGTGTCCAGGGCCAGGCTGGTAAATAAAAACTCTGATCTGTATTAAGTCTAGGTGCAAGACGCTGTGTGCTGCAGTTAGACTGGAAGGTCTAAAGGTTTTTTCTGTAACTGCATTCCCTATAAGCGGCGCGTGACGCTTCCTGAAACCTTCTTAACCGCTAGCATAGCCAGCGAGGAGCCTCGGCTGGCCCACCTGGAAGGAGTGCGAGGCGTCAAAGTCCAGCTGGTCGCTGTGGTCGGGCACCGTCCCCTTGTACGTGACCTCCGCCCCCACCGTTACGGAGCTTTTGGGCAGTTTGAAGAAGCGGTAAGTGCCAGACGCGTACCTGATGCCACCTGCATGGAAGGAAGCAGGAAGGCGGGGGCAGGGTGGGGGGTGGGGGGTGTGGGGGGGAGGGGCAGTCCACAAACAGACAGAGGTCACGGAATGGGGGGAAGAGTCTCCTTATGATACACACTGGGCTGGGCCGCAAGCAACCAACATTCTGATTGACATTTCTTTTTTTTTCCTGGCAGACGTGGCGGGCCCCGCCCTGTAACGGATAAGGTACCGGTTTTCCTCAGGAGCTCGGCGTTATGGACCGCGATGTGACTGGCGGCCAGGAGGCGGGGCGTGCTGAAGCCGATGTCCTGCACCGGCGCGATCAGGTCCCGCCAGTAGAGGGCGCCGCCCATGCCTTCCCCTGTCACAACACAACAGCGCCCAGTTTTCATCCTCTTTTCTCTTCTCATGTTGTTTTGTTTCAGGAAATATGGCCACAAAAAAGACAAATCCTACAGAAGTGCAAAAAATACTGAATTCATTTAGAACATGGGGCGACATAGCTCAGGAGGTAAGAGTGGTTGTCTGGCAGTCGGAGGGTTGCCGGTTCGAACCCCGCCCTGGGCGTGTCGAAGTGTCCCTAAGCAAGACACCTAACCCCTAACTGCTCTGGTGAATGAGAGGCATCAATTGTAAAGCGCTTTGGATAAAAGCGCTATATAAATGCAGTCCATTTACCATTCCTGATGCACTGCTCAGTGCGCTGTTCTGTTTTTATGACATTTATTAATACAGAAAGGACTTTGGGCCTATTGGTCAATGGACCTCAGAAGTCTGACAACACAGAGAAAAACCTTTGCCCCTATATAGATTTCCAGATCAAAGGATAACTTATCTACAGAGAAAATGAACACAACCATTCTTGTCATAGTCTGTGAATTCCGACGCCGCTTTCCAACCATTACAATCATTGTAACAGCAAGCTGCTGTTAATGCTATTGTCACAGCTAGCCTGGCAGTTCATCAAGCTGGTCAGAGCTACCATTAGCCAGCAAGGAAATTCAAAGAAAGTACTCAAATAACTTAAGGAAATTACTAATGAGAACAGCAATAATAACAAGATATTTACAGCGATATATACAACCGTACACAATAAAAAAAAAAACCATATCATTTATTACACTAACGAGTAACTAACAGGTAATTACGTGGCCATCTTACGAAGACAAAATAAACTTATATAACTAACCAGCAGGTTATTGTCAACTGTTTGTTTCCAAACATGCCCACAACAGCCATCAACTTTACAGGCACTCTGTGCTTACACTGTTTCTTTGATCATTTAGGCAATGAAGTTTACACAAGTCTCTCCAAGAACTATAATAGTACAACAGAGTTAAGACAAAATACTAACCTAAATTTTGTTTGGAGACGAAATAACACATCACAAACACTATTAAAATGACTACGCATATTTACTCCATAGTACTGGATCTTCTTTCAGATGTTCAGGAACAACTTTGTCTGCATACATATCACTAAAATAGAATTCTCCACCTTCCTATAAGACAAGAAAAATTGCATAAGAGAAAATGAAGTAATATTCATATGAATTTTGCTTTAACATTTGCCATACTGCAGTTTTTGTTTGTTTTTGAGAGGCCCAGACAATATTTTTGTGCAACACTTCCACCAAGACTTCCAGAAGTTTCTGACCAGCAGCTTTAAAATGGCTGCCATAACACCATTCAGAAGGTCACGACCTAAAGCAAGAAAAACACTTCCAACTTCCAAACACCCCGATACCAGCTACTGTAGAGCTGGCTGGTCATGAGACTATTCTGTAAATGTCAGTATAGCTTGCTGGCTTGCATTTTTTTTAAAACTGTCTCAGCAAGTGTAAAACATATTTACAAAAAGTGAAATAATATTTTATTAAACAACCCCAGAAAGTGAACTATCCCTTTAAGTTAACCTTCCTAATAGGCTTTGTTCACTCTGAAAAAAGTCACAAAAAAGTGCTTATAAAGGCACAAACACTTTTATCTGTGGTGGCACCGTATGGGTACATAAAAATGTATCCCTAGCCAGCAATATGTTAGTTTGTTTGTAACTTTTTTGCTTGTAAAAGGTACTTATTAGTACCCAAATAGAATAGCATTAAGAACAAATATGTTGGTCAACCTCCACTACACCTTTATTTCTCAGAGTGTTGTGTGCATTTGCATCAGATGGAAAATGTCTGATTCACTAAGTCATCACATGGCCAACAAAATCAGAAGAGTCAGAGGTTGCTCTACCATGAAAATAAACTTACCACAGAACTGGTTATCAAGGAATTGTGCGCGTATGGGGAAATGATTACCTTAAGGACCCTGTATGCCTCTTTCATGACAGCCTTCTTATCTGGACACAAGCACATCACACAGTTTGACCTTGAAAAAAAAATGACATCTTCATTCATCTCCGTTACACTGAAATGAAAGGTATAGAACTGCTCTATCAAATAACAGCATCTGGATAAGAGCTCCTGCTAAATGGCTGTGAAAATAACATTTGGTGATATTTGGAGCTGTGTGACCTATTGGCGGTTCCTGACAGAAACAAAAGTTTTAAAATGCTTCGGAAAAGAAAGGTGCATGCAAGCACATGCCTCTTACAGAAGACAAAGTGGCCTGTTCTGTCAGGAAATCCCGCGGATACAAATGACAATAAACGGCAAGGCAAGGTGCATGCTGGGAAGGCGTTTAGTTTACACTACGACATCCAGAGAGTCGCTCTGTATCCCAGCCTCTCCCAGCCTCTCCAGGTATCCCTGGACGAAGGTGGTGTTGGGTTCCTCGTAACCAAACGCTTCCTGGTGGTACTTGATGTATTTACGCGACGCCGAGATCTAGAAGATGAAACAGCACAAAAGACTGAGTGACGCCGTTATGAACAGGCCTGGCTAATTTAGCACAACGCGAGGGGCACGTGGTCGCAGTACCAGCTCCTCGGTCATGTCGATGCCAATCACGCGGCCGCTCTTCCCCACAAGCCTGCTAAGGATGTAGCAGTCTCGTCCAGAACCGCTCCCCAGGTCCAAGACCTTACAGCCTGTCAGCTTTTCTGGAACCACTATGCCACATCCAAAATACCTGCAGAAAATAATTAACATTCCGACTACAGTGTCAACTACATGCCTCAGGGGCCAGGAAGAAGGTTGCCAACCAAAACATCATATCCGTCCTCCCTTCCATTCAATTAAAGCAATTCATACAGAAAATGTTGATGTCCATTCAGTTTTGTCTTGAGAGGCCATGAACCACGCCTGTGAAGGTAGACTATAGGCCTACATCTGATAGTTACGTGGGGTTGCCTTATAAAATGGAATTAGAACCAAGAAAATCATAAATTATTAATGGCATAATATTCTAAGGTATTAAAGACGTTACCTTTTTGACACTTCTGGGTGGACCAGTTTGAGGGCATCTAACGCACTCTTGGACATAGGGCGCGCGGGCATCGTGCATGACGCACTTGTTTGTAAGTCTTCGGACGTTTCTAGGCGCGAGCCGTAGTATTCCTGCCCAGAGAAGGAAGCGGTAAATACAGTCATGAATAGGAAACCCCTCCTTCTTTACCTTAACATTTTGATCAAACTTAAACACATATGCAATCGGAAAATGTATTTCTCTTTAATGAACGGGGATACCTGAACATTTTTATGCACTTGAGAGGCCATGTCGTTAACTGCGTTCAACTCAGTTCCAGAGCTGCAAAAAACACAAACTACGTCATTTGAAACGGTCACTGCCTTGACATTTCAGGTCGCATGGTACTTCAGGTGCAATACTTCAGTATATCAATGCAAATGCTATGTTAAAAATTTTTAAATAAATAAGTTGCGTTAAGTCGCTCTGGATAACAGCGTCTGCTAAATACCTGTAAAGTAATGTAGTGTATCGCTCTCTTGTAACGGTCCAACACTGCCGCAAATCGACCCTCTTATTCGTGTTATATACATGTAAAATACTTCACAGCTTAATAAGCAACTACTCTAGCGAGTAGCTGTCAATTTCCAACAAAATACTCTTTAAAAGTTAGTGTTTAGGCATGGAAACTAGGCATGAAGACAAGTTTACCTGTGGACTATAGTCTCCAGTTCTTCCCTCTGAACTTATGCACCTACTGTATATCAATATAGATAAGGAACAAGATCTGTGGGGGTTGGTAGGTACAGAACACTATGCTGTTTCGAACATAGAGCTTACAAAAGAACCGGAGAGAATAGGAGGGGGCAGGCCTACGGTTTCGAAGTACTGCTCCGAGCATTGGCTTGCATCAAATCACGCCAATCCGAAGCTTCGTTACGTCACAGTTACGCCTTTTGGGTGGTGTCTTGCTAAAGGCTTGCCATAGGCTTGCTGCTTCTGATACCTGTTCATGTGTCAGCTGTGACATATCTGGGATCAGAGGTTCTTCACTCACTTATAACTCTCCGTTTCGGTGTACACGAGAAAACACGGAAAATTTGCGCAAAACTTCTGTTTTCAGGTTACAAGCTAATCTGGAATCAGAAGTTTTGCGCAAATTTCTAATGCTATTTATTTATTAACTGTGTTAAGTAAAGGTATCAATCCTCGTGTGCAAGGTAGCACTGAAAATTTACAAAATAACTTGATAATTATAGTATGGCTACAAATAATAGGAATAACAACGTGAATAACAAATTTGGCTACTTATGTCTGTACTATTGTGTATGTATTTGTATATCCCAATAAATGGTGAAAATATTTTCAAATAATTGGAATATATTCTTGCATTGTGCTCTCATTTGCCAGGCATGCAAGAGGAAATAGATGATGCTTTATGCTCATGAAACATACAACACATTTTCATTTCACTTTAATAATGATTATCATCATTTTATCATCATTTTGGCAAGTTTAATTTGAACAACGCTTTTTATGAATTGACTCAGTTGGCAATAACATTAATAAACAAAAACTAAATTTTACAGTCAAAAGTCAAGTAGTAGGGTGGCACGGTGGTGCAGTGGGTACCACTGTCGCCTCACAGCAAGAAGGTCGTGGGTTCGAATCCGGCCTGGGCCTTTCCTCAGGGTGCTCTAGTTTCCTCCCACAGTCCAAATACATGTAAGCAGGCTAATTTGGAGACTCTAAATTTCCCTAAATTGTGAGTGATAGATTGGTGGCCGGTATCTCTCACCCAGTGCATGCTGGGATAGGCTGCCAGCGACCCTGCCCAGAAGAAATGGGTATAGATGATGGATGGAAGTCAAGTGGGTTCACTCATTGAAACTCATAGTTTCACTCATTTTAATTTATCACTAATGTGAAGAGTAATGACAGGCATATTTATTGACCACGAGATGTCACTAGAGAGACAGGTGTCAAGCGATACAACCAACACAATCGCTTCAACAGTGTCATTGCTTTGGAAAACTTTGCTATCACTATATTATTATACTATGCATAGCCATTCAATGTAGACAGCCACAGCAGTTTAACGAATAAAATATACGTTCATATGGAAAAATGGCAATTGCTGATCTAAATTTAACAAAGTTTGTGCAGTAAAAAGACACATTAACTTGTACCTAACCCAGTGAATGTACTTTTTCAAGTTACTACCTGGGGCTACACTTTTAAAATTGTCCTCTTACTTAAAACAGGTATAAAAAAAGGAGATACAATGCAGCATTTATTGTCCTGTCCACTAGATGGTAGTAGTATACCATTTCTTCTCAACATTGGCATGTTTTACACTGGATTTCATGAAGTCTTTCTCAGCAGTTTGTGTGCACTGCTCTCATGCCCTTTCAGCAAATACAGCCATGTACAGAAAGCCCCAGCTTCTCTACTGTAACTTTTTCATGAAACATTTTGATTACATACATATGCAATCGGAAAAGATATAAAAATTGCTCTTTCATGAAAGGGGACGTCTGAAACAATATATTTACATAACAGCAATAAGAATAGGATAAGGTGCTTAGTAATTAACAAATTTTGTCTATTTTTTAATGAAATCAAATCCATTGTTCTCTCTCTCTCTCTCTCTATTATGTGTGTGTGTGTATCACAATAAAAATATTTGTATTTTTTAACACTTAAGAATTTTAACACTTGCCTGTTACAGAAAGTAACCTTAACGTTGAGGCCTAGTTGTGCACTGTTGCCATAGTGACCCAAGGGGGCTTTGATCATGAGTTTACCTTTGACGGTGGTTACTCGGACAACTCAGCCAAAGTATTATTAGAAGGTCCTGTTTCCCGTCCATACAGTGACTTAGAGCCGCGTTTCCACCGCAGGAACTATACCCCGGAACTAGGAACCTTTTGAGGAACTCAGTGCGTTTCCACCGCAGGAACTAGGGTCTAAACTTAGTTCTGGGGGCTTTGTTTTACCCCCCAAAACGTTCCTGCTCGGGGGGTAGTACTTTCCGAAAGTACAGGAACCTTTTGGGTGGAGCTTGCAGCGCTGAACATTTCTGATTGGTCGAGTACTCGTAGCATTTGTGTTGTATTTATTTTCCGCCATTACCCGCCATGTTTGAAAATATGCAGCGGCAAACCAATTTATTTTCATAATAACTTCAAATCAAACTTGTATGTTATGCGGCGCAGTAGCATACTTTTGGTTATAGCCTGTCAACGTCTTGGAATTATAACGTGTGCTCTTCTGTTCTTTTCTTGCTTTAGTATTCGTTTTATAAAATGCTAAGCATTCGTGCTGGGACAGCATATTACGTAGGCTACC
The DNA here is from genome assembly GCF_013347855.1 of Anguilla anguilla. NCBI lineage: Eukaryota > Metazoa > Chordata > Actinopteri > Anguilliformes > Anguillidae > Anguilla > Anguilla anguilla. The sequence continues at coordinate 10,295,252 of NC_049212.1, forward strand.
AAAACATTCAAACGGATTCATTCGGTTGCTGAATATTTTCTTCCGGATTTTCTTTGTTAGCCCGTTGTAATTGACTCAAAACGTTTGATACAGTTATGTGAGGTATGCGGTAGTTCTGCATAATTAACATTGGTGATACAGTACAAGCAAACTGGAAATCACCTTCCGCACTTTTTATCCCGGTAAAATAACAGGTTAATTCTAGTAATCTTCCCTTTAGCTTTTTCAGACTGCCGTAATTTTACTCAATTTTACTGCCATTTTTCAATTCCACGAAAAGACCAGGAAGACTATGGACTCATTTATGGTGCATGGTTCGCATCTGGAGGGCACACTTCGCTGCTCGGCTAGCAGTAACTTCGAAGGAAAGCAAACGGTGGCTGTACCACTACTAATTTACATTTTCACGCAAGTCCGAGTTTTCGTTCTATTCTTGTCATTTTGCGATTAGTCTATATGGAATTGACGACGAGAAAGTAATAAAACACCAAATTGTTTACAACGTGTGCATGTTTTCTGCTGTTAATGAATGTGTTTGAGAGGATATATGAAAATCAATAAATACAAAAGTAACCATATATAGTCATTGTTGGTAACCCGTTGTATATAAGTGGAATAAACCCCTTCGGGCTGTCCCGGTTATTAGAAAATAATGTAGGCTACTTCGGTGGTAGTATGGCGTTACAGAAGAAATCATATGACAGATGGACCGACGACAACGTCAGTGGGCTAATTTGCCTAATCTTCGCGGTACTTTAGACCCCGGTGGAAACGCAGACAACCATTGGCTGAAGGAACCTTTTAGTTCCTGGTAAAGTAGTTCCTGGGACTGAAAGTTCCGGGTAATTTTGGTGGAAACGCGGCTCTACTGGGCGACGCCAACCTGGCCCGGCCCACAACTTTTACTGGAGGGTTTAGCGTTCGTTCAAGTGTTCAGACGGCAGGGCAACTCGTTTGATCGGAGGCATCTGACGAGGATAATCTAATCAGGGGATGAATGGGGGGCCTCTGAAAGCCAGTTTTGCATGTTGCACGGGGCGAATGGCGAGGTTACGGTCGGTCCCCGGTGTTAAACTGGGGACAGCTGAGCCGACGCAGCAGGATAAAGTCCCAGAAGCATGTTCTAATGAATAAGGACATTGTAACTCCTCCGCGCTCTGTGATTTAAACACTGTCGTTTGACGTTAAGCAGATTTGGTCATGATCTGATCTGACCTCCTTTCGGCCTCAGCGCCGCTTCCTCACACAGGCTGAAAGAGCAGCACTTCCCCAGGACGGTTACACACGTCAGCTTTTAAACTTGTTTTTGAAGCAGACGTTTCAGGAACAACCTGTTAAAAAGGCTCTCTTGCCCGGAGAAAAATACCATTTGTCGACATTGTTTTTTCTGTTCCCTGTTCTGAGCAGATTTAATTTTAGGCTTCCTTCTCTTAAGAGAATAACCACTCCGACATGCGCACACTACTTTAAAAAATACAGTGACCAATACTCTCTGCACATCATAGCAGTGTTATAAATTGAAGGTTTTTAGCGGTTACCGTAGTAGTTGTAAGAATATTCGCATTACACCCTGAACTTAATAAGATTTCCTGCATAAATTCTCAAGTGATACACCATATAAGAGCATTATCAACACAAAAGTAGCAAAGAATAGCAATTTATTTAGCACTACAACGAAGTAAAACTAGAGGCCCAATGCACACTGTTGCCTGTGCTGTAAGACACAACAAAATAAACTCTTAAGTTATGGTAGTAGCCTGCAGTGGACGGACGGTTCGTTGGAAGGATTATTCTAGATATCTGGAAATATTTTCTGGATCTGTCCATTTTTTTTGCCATACCATCAACTGTAAAACGGCTTTGACATTTACACAGCTTTGGCAGTGGATCCGAGAGGTTAACTTTAATGCAATATTGACTCCCTGCTTCGTCTCAGAAGACTACTCTACCTCAGCTGCCATGTCTAAGAGGGGGATAGGATCTGAGTTATGTGTCCGCTGAGTCTTAAATAATAATAATAATAACCAGTGTCAGTTAACAAGGCGTGGTGAGCGGGCACACCTGTGCTCTGCGTTTTTTAAACGGCCTGTGATTGTAATTCACTTCTGTGGTTCGCAGGAGACCAGCAGAAAAGAAACAGCCAGAGGTTGTTCCTGTTCCCTTTCTCGGCTTCTGCGAAGACCGACACAAAGAGACACGGCGAATTACGGCGGCATTTTTGACGTCGGGCTGAAACGAAGCAGAAGTCTTCCCCCCCAAAACGCGTCAGGCTCGGCGGACACTGTGAGATTGTTCCAGAAGCCCGCGCAGAGCTTGCCCTTTTCCGCAGGGGCTTTGGGTGGTCGGGTGGTCCTCGGGTAGCCCCTTGGAGGTCTTCTTGGTTTTCGCTTTTTTTTTTTTTTTTGGCCGGCTAATTCAATTTCTATCGTCTGAATCTTGGGCGACCCTTTGGACTCGCGTCCGAAGTTCACGGCCACCGGGGGCGGGGCCGGGACATCAAAGGCACCATCTGCACACGCGTCGGGACTCCAGACAAACGGACGATTGTCGGGGTTTTTTTTTTTTTAAAGCTCAACCTTGCTATAAGCCTGTGACTTATTTGTTTAATTTCCTTCTCTTTTTCTCTCTCACAGCCAGAGGAAGCCGGGGAGGTTATTGGTAGTGCAGGGCCTGATAAACACAGTGGGAATGAGAAGTTCACGGGTGGACGAAAGGTCAACTGAAGTTTAAGGAAAGGGTAATCTTCAGAAGATCAAATAAAGTGGAAATTGCTCTTGGTGGGGGGGGGGGGGGGCGGTGGATGGGCAACGTGTCCCTGCCCCCCTTCCCCCCCATCCCCACTGTGAAGACAAACCCTCACTGTTGTCCCCCCCCCCACTCCCCCTTGTCCCCCCCATCCCCCCCCCCCCCCAAACAGACACACACACACAGGCCCTCTTCTCAGCCTGCGTCCAAACCGAGTTCCTGTTAACCTCTGGCCGTTCGTGAACTTGCCAAGATCTTCTGGTGAAAGCGGGCTATTCCGAACACACATGGTCCACGGTTAGTCATTTCCTTGCGGGGGAAACAATGTTAACTCCAAACATTAAGGCTCTTCAAAGGCGGCGCTCGAGATTAATGCGGCCTAGAGGTCAGTAATCCTGCGCCGTTTAGCGTAAGCGAACCCAGCGTGACGCCTGGCTATCCACCCCATGCAATAACTACATTTTTTATCCTCGATTACATTCTAAGTATGCATTGTGCATTCTCTTTTCAAAGCAGCTGTAAGTCCTACACAGTATTTTTTACACGCATTTAGAAAATGGCCCTTAAATTGTGGTATTGCCTTAGTAAAATCAACTCAACACCCACACCAGTGTTTTCAATGCATACGCTTGATATGTTACTCTTTCTCTGGCTTGTTCATAAAAACAACTGAAAATCAATTACAATAAATAACATAAGCCTAATATTTCACATTAAAATATTCTAGACTGTGGTAGCATATACTAAAACTGGTTTAAAATACATTGGAAATTGTTCAGTGTTAATTCTGAGTAAACAGTCTATCAAAATACAATTTGCTCTGTCAACTGAAAAGTATTCATGTGCCATGTTTACTGTGTCATTTGTGCAACTGACAATAGTGGTCTATTAATTACAATTTATTTCAGGGCACTTAAATGTGTAGTTTTCCATGTACAAAGCAATACATACAATAAGGGTAACACTTTTTATAAATGGTCCTGCATAAGAATTTGCATAACTTCTTTTTAAGCACTTTATAGACATTCATTTTTTTTTTTTTGTCTATAATTTAACTGTAAAAGGACATTTGGGGCGTGTCACTTGCTACATCTGTGGTGACATAACAATCTATATGCCTGTCTGCAGTTATTGGCACAAATGTCTATGAAGTTCTTATGAAGAAGTTATAAGGCTCTTATGAATGACCACTCCCAGAAGGCATTATCACACAATCACAGTGTTACGTATTACAAACAATGGAATTAACTCTCGTGTTTTATGTATCTTCAAAAAATGTACAGGAAAATGCCACACGTTGTGTGTCAGATTTAAACATCTGTCAGTGTTTTAATCAGAGATAGAGAGAGAGAGAGAGAGAGAGATAGAAACAGAGAGAGAGAGAGAGAGAGAGAGAGAGAGAGAGAGAGAGAGAGAGAGAGATAAACTACCGAGAGGACACTGATCAGAGAGATCATGTGAACAAAAAAAGGTGTCTGGAGCTTCATTGTCCGTGGCCTTGCTACTGCAGTATAAATGTGTCAGCCTCATTGTTTTTTATTGCAAAAAATATATTGTTAAACGGAGTACGGCTTTACTCAAGAAAGGGGACCGTCTGTCTAAGATGGAAGGTGACTGACAGCATTGAAACAGTGAATACATAAGCTAACCATGCGTAAATAATAGAGAAAATTTGGTCTTTTGCTTCTAGAATTGAAAAAAAAAAACCCCAACCATAATATTACTTTTAAATCATGTAAATTGAATGTGATTCGTTGGCAGCAACAAACACAGCCAAGGTACAGACCTTGTAGATTTCACCCGTTGAAAAGAATAAATTCTGATGGCTTGAATTCTCTTTCTTTGATGAGTGAGAGAATTGCGCACCTCAGAAAGGTGATCCGTCTTTCCTCACAACAGTCGCTGCAACCGAAGGAGAGCACATCTCATACCCGTCTCCGTGTCTCATACAAGTCTGCTCAAAAACAGCTCACTGGCTTGGGTTGTCAAAAAACTGAAGGTGCCTTGGGAAAAAGAAGAAGTCTTTCTTTTGTGAAAGCCCAACATAAATCTCTTGGGACTTGACGGACTGTCATATTTTCAGTTCCATCTTCCACAGATCAAATGCAAGGGGAGGACAGCCAGAAAATATGAGTTATCAAGTTATAAACAATGCAGCTGATTAACTGCAACGAAGACAGGTAAGATGGGGGGTGGGGGGGGCACAACTCCATAATATCCTTTTAATAATACCGTCACCGTCTCAGCCAAAGCCTCCACAGACCGGAGTTTCGCACCCGTCTCTCCTGCAAAGATTAGCTTCGTAGCAAGCAGAAAACTGAAAACCTGTCCGCTGTTTCAAACAAATGATTCCGAGGAAAAGTAAAAGAATGAAAAGTTTATCACTGTGAACAGCACAAATGAACCAAAACACCAGCAGAGATGGAAATACATACACACTGACAGTAGTCAGAGGCCCAGCAACCTGAATAGTCCTCTCCTTTCTCCGGTCCTTCACACAACACAAACTCCTCTACTCTTGTTTACACCCAAACTTAACGAATGCTGCCTACACTTCGATTCACTGGATTTAATGCAGTCGCCTTATTAAACTTCCCAGGCTACCGCTTCCTATCCAATTTTATCTGGTCCTCTAACCCGCCCCTGCATTCACGCTAGCTTATATTGTACTCGTTGTATTTCCTGCTGCTGCCAAGTGCTAGTTTTAAGATAAGAGCGCAGGAAAACGTCCCTGTTATAGCCCCCAAAAATATATACGTCCAGGCCGGACACAAGAAACATGCATATCAAGATAACTACATGCTAAACCATAGATTTAAAATATATTGAACATATTTTAATGCCTCGTAACGGAATTTGTACATGAAAAATAGACGCATTTTTCCTTCGTGCACAATTATAGTGCACTGACTCTCACAGATTGTAAGAAAATCCCACAGTAATGAGGTGAAAGTGATAAACGCATTTTCAAACATACTGAAACATCCATTTTTTAACATTCTACGCATTCCAGTCGAAGGCTGCACTGTAAATGGGAGGTCTGCATCTATTTTACACAAAAACCACAACCTAGGAACAAACAGCTGCTCATAATAGACAGTCTTTTCTACCCCCTCTCTCTCTCTCCTACACACACGCACAAAAGCATGACCCAGTTCTAGGTCTACAGCTGCAGAAATCGCAATGAAAGATCAGACTCAGAATCAGTTATGCTCCACAGATCTTAAACAGACTTCACTGCTGCCGGAAAACAACACGGGCGCGCGCATAAAAACGGCACCCTCCAACCCAACCCCCGACGCATCTGGTGCTCCTGCTTTAGAAAGGAGCCAGGCACATCCGAGGGGCTTGGGCAGGAACCTTAAATTACATTACATTTATTTGGCAGGTGGTTTTATTCAATGCGACGTTCAATAAGTGAATACCGAAGGTCACTGGAACGGCTAAAAAAAACACAGGTCCGATAAGGTAGGCTACAATACTCATTATGTAAGTTATTCATAGCCATGAACACATTAAGCCCAGTTCACGCAGTAAGCATAGGCCAGGCCAGAGCGTAATGTTAAGTCAAACTAGGAGGCATGACAGCAAGCTACAACATCAAGATAACGATGCAGGCGCAAAGCCCCCGTCCTCACTCGACCAGTAACGCCACTCGTTTTATTGGTTATGTTTTAATATATTTTACACACCGCTCTGCGATACGTATTTAATTAAATGAGCCGAAGGATCGGCGAGAGCCAGCTACCCACGCCCTCCAGGTTGCGAAACGGCAAGCAGCGTCAACTTCTAGATTCACCCCACGTCATACATCAGCATTAGCTGCATCGGCCAAGAATTAATTCTGTCACAGCACCGCCCGCCTCCCCCCGCCCGTATCCCGGCCTGGTGTCATTTCCTGTCTTTGTGCGCGCCGCAGCTGAGCTGAGGGGCTCGAGACTGCGATCCGGGAGGTCATCCAAAGAGGAACTAACTCATATTTAAGATTCAGGAGCATAATGGACCTCGCATAAAACAATGGCAAGAAAACGTCCGCCAGAACAGTAATAAACAGCATAAGAGTACAAGCACCTTGGTTAGGGGGTCAAGTTCTTATCTATTCATCCAAATCAAGGAATTAGCTCAACTGATTTATTAAAATGACAAAAGAATTAGGAAATGATCTTGCAAATGGTCAGAACATTTGTCTTCCTCTATCACCATATATTTGTGACATGGAGGTGTCTAAAGAAGTTGATTGACGGGGCTCCCCCGACACCCGAGGTTGATCGCGTTCCTGTTCCTCCGCACCGTGAATAATTCCACGCCACATAACCCTGATGCCCCCCGAGACGGGACCACCCCTTTGCTCACGAATCGTTTCATTTTTCCTTGTCTGGATACGGCAAACGGTGGGAATTGGGGTCAGGACTTGGGGCTCAGCGGCTAAAGTAGGTCAGCCAAATGTGTCGGAGTCGGCATCTGAGGGAGACGGCGCTGTGTGCTTGCGACCGTTCTACCAGTTCTACGCAAATATCGCGTTACTGTTACACAGAAAGCAACTTTTACAAATAGGCTACCTTCCAGGGAACAACTATCTTATGGTCATGACATAAACAGTTTAGCCAGCCAATCTCAAAGACAATTACTATATTTTAATAAAGCCAAAAGTTGTAGCCTATGTTTGAAAGAATACAGATCTAAAATTTCAGAGTTTTTAAACCAGCAGGCTGTCTCCCATCCTATCGAGATATTTCACGCTTTTTATTTCAGCAGCGATCGGTTGGGCGTGGTTCACGGAAACGTACCAGCTCGCACACTTCTGCGCCCTCCAAAGACGACGCACAGAAAGTTGTTAACCGTGTGTGACGCCCCAGTTGACCTCTAGTGCCACAGCCTACCAAAATCGAGCTGTAGAAGGAGCATGGACACCAATGGCGGGTACATTCCTGGTTTCCTTAACATCAACTTTTCATCCGATGCTCTTATCCAGAGTAACTTACAGCATACTGTATAAAATACGGTTAGAACACCAGCGTAGGCACTAATTTACTTACCCAAGTGCTACAGTGAATGAGTGCTACACTGAGAGGGAATATAACATCCACAAACGAAGACAACAATTATAGATATAAGAAGCTATGACGTAAAACAACAGTGCGGGGAGAGGAGACGAGTGTGGGCCCACTGAGTTTTGAGGAGTTGGGCAGCCATCTTGTTCCTTGGTATTTTTGTAACGTGTTCAGTGTGATAACTAGGCAAGAAATACTCTAAGATTGATGCTGACGCGCTGGATTAGAAACAGAAGATTGAGGGACATTTGAGAATTCATGTCAATAAAAAGGTATCACATTATAGTTGCGCAGGGCTGGGGCACTGCTGCTTATGTCCGAGTGATCAGGGACATGCAAAACCTCACGTTCTCTGGTACAGGGAGGGGAGGGGGGGGGTCAAGGGTAAAAAGAGGAAATGACTCCTTCTGTTTATTCAAATTGTGCATTTCAGAACTTTATTTAAAATCTGTGCAAGTAAACACCAAAAAAAAGTATAATAAAAAGACCCAAAAGACGACAAACAACATAATCATATATTTAAGCTCGTCACGTCGATAGAAGATTGGACGTTTGTCCTTAAAGCCAACCAGCAGACAGGAACACAGCAATGCACTGGGCTTAACCCCCCCCCCCTCGTATGCACTGTTCTGAAACCCCCGCCCCCCCATATGCACTGTGCCACATACTCTGCGACTGGGTTTGGACTAATGCCAGTGGAAAAAATAAGAAACTAAAGAAAAACAAATATTTAATGCACATTAGTCTTTTTAAGTTTAAATATTCGCTTCTCGGTCTATGATTTCATTTACTGACTGCTCGTGTTTTTTAGTTTTTATTTTTTTTGAGTAAAGACAGCTCTCTTGTGGTAAAAGACCGATATTTAAGACTTTTTAAATTTCCCCACATCCAGTTTCGATACACAGGGACATCCCATGCGGCATGCATGCAAACAGGCAGCAGTGTCGAGCATCAGACACAACATGTCGTCCAACAGAGATTATCAGAAGCTTACCACATAGTGACACATGCAAAACAGAGGAAACAAAACGAGGGAGAGAAACCAACAGGTCAAAGGTCACAGTCCTCCAAATGCAGTTATGTACACTTGTTTAAACAGTATTTACATTGGCTTAGGGAATTGTAAACTATTACATCTTATCCTCTTTCTGGTAAACCATATAAAATAGCCATCTTTCAAAAAGAAAGCATTATTTACACAAATATATATGCATATATATGTGTGTGTGTACTTTTTAAAACTCTCTTCAAACCTAATTCAATGTAGGCTGTACAATATCGGGGGGGAAAGACAAAATATTTTACAGAATTTGGAGACCTCACAATGTCCGAACACCCTCTGTTGTTGTGGAGAATATGTGACCACCGAAAAGACAGCAAATATATTTCCAGGACGAGCCTGTCATCCACCAGCAGGACGGCAGTATCATACAGACCTAAAATACAATGTCGTCATTTCAAAGACAGCTTGGCATGTTTTTTTCCCCCCATTTGCCAATGATCCATTGAGCAACAATGTCAATGTACTCATGCCAAAGGTCATTTATAATATTGGGGTCGCATTACATAAATATAAAAACACTGGATACTCTCTAAACTCGGGCATTAAGAACATTTTTTCCAGTTATTAAATTAAAACCTTTTTTCTCCGAGCAACAATCCCATCACAAACCTTATATATATTGTCAATTTCTATCAATTCTCTTTTTTTTACAATTTGTCTTCAGCTTTTAAAAAATGACTTTCACTTGGCTTGGCACAGTTAAAATGCTACAAAGTGTTTTATACAGAGCAAACGGCTTCACGGAAGAATAATTAACATACAAAAACAATGACCAAAAGGCTTTCAGCAAAAGGTTTTAAAAAGGAAAGCAAGATCTCAGATACGTACAGACAGCAAAACACCCAACTCTCTTCTAATCTGCCCAAACTCAGGAAAAGGCATCTAAACACAGACAGCTTCATTCCAAATAAAGAGAAAAGTAACTGTAGTTATTTTGCAAGGGGTGACTTCACTGATCCAAACTCTAGAAAAATCAGTCCCTAGACCGACTCCACTCTTTCTGAAACTCGCATTCCTACATTTGGGCTCAATGATTGTGTAGAAATCTATGGCACATGCACAACCTTCTACAGGTTTGAAACACTGCGTGATACAGACAGATGATAAATTATGTATGCGTGTGTGTGTGTGCATGTATGTGTGTATGTATACGTATATATATGTATGTGTGTGCGTGTGTATATATGTATGTGTGTGCGTGCGCACGCGTGTGTATGTTTCCTGTCGGTGCAAGTGAGATGCAAATGTCTAACCTGCATTTTGTTTGCTTTATCCCTACTGGTATGCATTCTGCTACTCAAGTGAAGGACATCAGACAGCAACTGAAATATATTTTGGCCCTTATGATGTATTTTATAAATGTGGACTTAAATAAAGAATTAATATGTATGTATGTATATGTGTGTGCGTGTATGCAATTCCAGTTATACAGCTATGTAAGGTGTAAAAACAGATTGTTCTGTTGACATTTTTAGATATTCTTTGCCCTCAACACAGTCTAGCAACTCAGAGTAGGTACATACAAGCATTTATTATTACTATAATTATATCAGTGGGGGGGAACATGTTCATTTTTTCTGGTTTAATAAATGCAGGTTATTCTGTTTGTCGATCATCCAACGCATTCTCTGAGACCTGAGATCCGATCTGACTGAAAGCATTTTGGTACAGCAGCTCAGTCAGATTGCAGAAGTGATGAGCCATGTGAGAGATATTTGTGATGACTCCCCCCCCCACCCCCACCCCCACACACACACACACACACACACCAAAAAAGGGTTCCACAAACAGCGGCATGAGATCTAGCGGGAACATAACCTCATCACGTGATGCGTGGGCGATTCTTGGAAAACCGGGTACCGGGAGGTAATTAAATTTATAAACTTCCGGATTTGAAAAAGTTCATGCAGGTCAAGCTTAAATTCTCTCTGTTTGAAAAAACATGAGTGGCAAAGAAACGAAAAAAAAAAAAAGCTGTAAATGATTCTGAAGTAATATTTCGAGAGGAGAAGACGTGCCGTTTTTTTTGTTTACTGTACGGTCAGCGTGTGAGATTCTGAGAACCTGGCCTTCTGTAGCCTCGCTCTGGCCACCGCTTTCTTACACCACCGATAAAAACCAAACGCAAATAAAAGCAAACGATAAAAGCAAAGCGTACAAACAAAACAATAAAATAGACCTTAGTCTAGATATAAGCTTTTTCTATTTTTCTTTTTTTCAAAATGGCCGTAATTGTTTAATGACTAGCATTTCTCCAGTGAGCCGTTGAGCCTCTCGACGGCGCCCTCTGGTGGCCCCTCCGGCTGGTGCGGGTGGTGTTTGGCGTTCAGTTTGTGGTCGTCATCCTCGGCGAGGGGGGCGGGCTCCTCCTCCTTCACCCTGGGCTGCCCCTGCGCCCCCCCCGCGCTGCAGAGCGCCCCCCTGGCGCCCCGGCCCCCCCGGCCCAGGTGGCTGTTGCTCTTCTGCAGCATGTAGTACAGGATGGGGTTGGCCTGGGTGAGGCGGGGCGAGTCGGGTCTCTCCTCCACACCCGCCGCCCATCGCGCGGTCCCCTCGGCCTCGGCCTCCGCCTCCCTCTTCACGGGGACCAGGTTCGCTTTGGGGGAGTCCCGCACCCCCCAGGGAGGAGGAGGCGAGGCAGAGCGGGCGCGGTCGGCGACCCCCGACCCCTGAGGGGCGTGGTCCCAGGGAGAGGCGGCCAGCTTGTAGAGGTGGCCGGGCCTCGCCGGGGGGGGGGTCCCGTTCGCCCCGAGGTCTGAGGGGCGGGGGCCGGAGGGGCTGGGGCTGGGGCTGCCCCGGCGGGGCTGCAGCTGGGACAGGTCCTTCAGGCAGTTGTCGGACAGCAGGAGCTGCTTGAGGACGTTGAAGCCCCCCCCCCGGGCGTCGGCCGGCGGGGAGTTCCCCGCGTGACCCCTGCTGGGGGAGTCGGGCTCCGGCGGGCTCCCCCCGTTTTGGGTCGCCAGTCGTTCAGGGGAACCCGAGACCGAGCGCCGGGCACCGCCGACACCGCTAGCAGCGCTAACCAGCCGCTCTTGAGGGAATCCCTCGATGCAGACCCGTCGCTTTTTAGGGATGGGCGGAGCCTGGGACTCGGCGGGCGGGGCCTGGGGCTCGGTGGGCGGGGCCTGGGGCTCGCTGGGCTCCTCCTTCACGGCTGCAGCGGCGGACATCACAGCCCCCGTCGGGGTGCTCACCGGAAGGCTCCGGCACCGCTGCCTCAGCAGCTGGCTCAGGAGGCCGTCCCTGGGGACGGCGCCGGGGGACCCGGGCTCGGGCTTGACGTCCGCGTGGCGCGCGGCGGCCGACAGGGGGCGGAGCGTCTCGCCGGCCCCTCCCCCCCAGCTCGGCGGCGGCTCGCCCTCGGGCGCCGCCCGGTCGTCCTCCTCGGGCTCCGTCTTGATCCGGACGTCCGGAGGAGGGCTGTCGCGGCGGCTCGATTGGTCGGGCCGCTGTTCCGCGGGCGCGCCCCCGCACGCCGCCCTCTTCCTCCTCCCCCCGCCGGCCGGGGGCTTCTCCCTGCCGCCCGTGGCGCCCAGGAGGAGCTGGAGGACCGTGCGCCTCTCCAGGAGGGTCTGGATCTCCGAGGGGGGATTGGGGGGGCTGGTCCGGGGCGCGTCCGAAACGTGGGACCCGTTGCTCACGACGGGGGCGAGAGGCACGCCGGACAGGGGGGTGCCGTTCCTCAGGATGGGGGTGTTCAGCCTCTCCAGGAGGGTGACGGGGGGGTCGGCTCTCAGCCTGGGAGGGGGGAGCGGGGTCTTCGGGGGCGTCTGCAGTCCGCACTGGGCCAGGTTCTGCAGCAGCTTGCTGGCGGTGAAGGCGGGCTCCCGGGCGTCGGCGTCCGGGTTCGAGGGGGCTTCCGACTTGCACAGGTTCAGGGGGGCGGACTGCGCGGGGGGGGGCGGGGCACGGGCTGTACCGGGACGCGCCGCCGTTCGAGTCCACGCCCCGGGCGAACGGCGGGGGGGCCTGGAACCCGCGACCGCCTGGCCCACCGTGGGGGCTCCGCCCGCTGCTCTCCTCGGGCCTGCACACCGGCGTAAGTCTGCCGGCGGCCGCACCCGGAGCCACGCCCAGACCCCCCGCTGTGTGGGGGGGCTGAAGGGCCACGCCCTGCCGCCCGTCGGGGCTGTCCGAGCTCCTCTGGCCCCTGCCGCCCTCGCCGTTCCGGTGGTCCAGCAGCAGCTGCAGCAGCGTCACCTTGTGGTGCGGCCTGACCGGGGGGGCCGTCTCCGGCTCCTTCTTCACGGCCACCGGCGGCGGCGGGAGGGGCGGGGGGAGGGGCGGGGGCGGGGGGTTCTCTGGCCTCCAGCGGTTGATCAGGGACTCCGTCAGCCTGTCCAGGGAGGAGGAGGACGAGGAGGAGAAGGACGAGGAGGCGAAGGAGGAGGAGGAGGAGGAGGAGCCCGGCGGGGCCCCCGGGGCCCGGCTCCGGACGGACAGGTCGATGGGGGAGCCGCTGGAGCGGGAGCTCTCCGTGTCGCTGCCGTCCCGCGGCGGGAGGAGGCCGTTCTCGGGGCTGGAGTACTCGCCGTCCGACGGGAGGGGCGAGCCGCGGGCGGGGCGGGCGGGGCGGGCGGCGCGGTCGTCGCGGTAGTCCCGCGGGCGGGCGTGGCCGTGGGCGTGGCCGTTGGCGTGCTTCTGCGCGTGGTGGTTGTTCAGCAGGTGCAGCAGCAGGCTGCTGCAGTTCTGGGACGGCCGGGCCGAGCCCCTGTCGAAGCCCCGCCTCTCCTTCGGGGGCTGCGGCGTTCTCCGGGGCGACGAGGCTCCGCCCCCGGTGCCCGGCCCCGCCGGCGACAGCGCCGCCCCGTTTCGGGCGTTCGGGGAGGCCAGCGCGTCGGGGGAGGGCCGGGTTGCCGGGCCGCCGGGGTCCAGCTGCGACTGCTGCGTCGCCATGGCGGCCAGCCTCTCGCTGGCCGAGCGGCCGGAGAGCTGGGCCTTGAGGGCCTGCTCGCGGGAGTACTGCTGCAGGTGCGCCTCGCTGCTAAGCAACAGCGCCAGCTGGCTGCAGGCCACGCTGGGCCTCGGGGAGGGCGAGGGGGCGGGGCTCGCCCGGGTGTTCACCAGGCTGGCCACGGCCTTCAGGCGCGCCGCGCAGGACAGCGAGTCCGAGGCGGACGCCGCCGCCGCCGCCGCCGCCGTGCCGACGCCGGCCCCCTTGCCGCCGCCCGTCGGGGGCTGAGGGGACGGGGCCAGTCTCCCCGGGGTGGGCCGCCGGCGGTAAGGCACGCCGCCGTGGCTCTGCGTCTTGCTCTTCTTCAGGAAGCCCTTCAGGCGGCTGGAGGCGGCGCCCAGGCAGGGGCGGGGCTCGGCGGCGGCGGCGGCGCGGTCGCGCTCCCCGCCCTGGCCCAGGGGGGCGGGCTCGGGCTGTTTCAGGTTCTGCATGATCTGCTGGGACAGGGCCACGGTCTGCAGCCGCGAGCTGAAGGACTGCAGCAGGGAGGCCAGCAGGGTGCTCTCCCCGCCCTTGCACTTCGGGGAGCCCTCCAGAGCCCCCCCGCCCCCGCCGCCGCCGCGCTGGAGCGGCTCCCCCCGGCCCCGCCCGTTCAGCGCCGGCGCCGGCTCCGCCCCCAGGGCCCGCAGCCGGCCCGCCTCCGGCCCGCCGGCCCAGCCCTCCTCCGAGCGGAGCAGCCGGGCCTTCCGGAGGTGCTGCGAAGCGGCGGCGCCCCCCGCCGGAGGCCTCCGGTCCTGCTCGGGGCCGGCGGCGGGGGCGTGGCCGGCCGGGGCGTGGCGGGACGGGGGCGGCCTCGGCTCGGGGCCGCCGTCGCGCCCGCCGGCCTCCGCGCGCCTCGCGCCCGTGGCACCGGGGCCTCCCGCCACCTGATGCATGAGTAAGCCTTCCAGATAAGTTAGCACGGCGGAGTCCTGGTGAGTCTCAGAGCCAGGCTCCTCCCCATGAGTCATGTTCAGCGTCAGGGCCTCGCACCTCGGACCGGCTCAACCACCGCTTAACTGAGAAACCGCTGAGCAGGCAAAAAAAAAAAGGACTTTTATTGTGGAATGCAGTGAAATTTCAGGCTGAGGGTTTAGAGGGGGGGAAGGGGATGGTGTTTTTTGATGTCGCGGAAGCGGGGAAAACGGAGACGGTCCCGTCCCAGGGACCCACGGGGGTGGGGGGGGGGGCCTGAGGAGTTGCGGGGGGCGGGTCAGGCCCCGCGGAGGGCCTCCCAGCGGCTGCTCATCGCTCCAGCAGGACGGACCGAAGGCGCGTTTCGGGCGCGGCGTCCTTCGAGCGGGGCTACTCCTGCAGGACGGGTGGGGGGGCCGGGGGACTCGTCCTGGATCCCGGCGAGCGTCCCATGACTGTGGATTTTTTGGAGATCTTCTGGGTGGCCTCTCAGGCGGCGGGGGGGTGGGGGGCGGGACTTTTGGGTTGGTGTCTCTTCCTTTTCAGGCTCTCCAGATTTCAGACTCCCACAGGGACCCTGCAAAACAACACAAACAACATGACGTGAGAACTACAGATTTTTTAAAATATCCCCCCCACCCCAAACCCCAGAAGCCAAAACATGACATTCATTCAGGTGTCCCTCTCCTAATACCACCCCTGCCTGTACCCACCACTCCAAAATCAGTAGCTCATAGAACCCCGCTCCATTTCAACAGTTCCACATTCCCCATGTCAACTAACCCCCCCCCCCCCCCCCCCCCAAGTCCTCCCACATCTACCCCCTCCCTAATCTTTGCTCTAGACACCAGAAAAAGCACTGTCATTATGACAAACGCAATTAACGAAAGTGGCATTAAGGACCATTTTTTTCCCAATTAAAAAAAAATGAAAGGCCAGGGCTAAAATTTGGCCTAGTTTTTTGTCGAGTCGTTTCACAACAACTGGAGAAGATGGTTCAGTCCTCCTGGTGCTTCTGAAGCAAGAGTATCAAAAATAACTTCAAATAATACTCTAAAACGAACTATTTTAAGGCTTTATTTGATTGAATCATTAGCACGGGGATAAGCCGCTGTCTGGCAGGAGGGGAGTCGCTGGGGAGGAGAGAGCTGAGCTCGGGTTCCAGCTGTCAGGACCGTCTCGCCAGCTTAGCAACTTTGCTGCCAGATAGTGACTTTTAGGAACCCTCCAGTGGCTTTTCAGACACCCCCCCCCCCCCAGAGGCTTTTTTTAGTGAACTAGTGGATTTTAAAGTGACAGCAACCTTTAACGATTTCTGGCCCGGACACTTTTTAAGCAGTTTTCAAAAAGGGCTATCTCCACTTACTATACAGTGCAGTCTGGCAGTATTTGGACAGTGGCAGCATTTTAGTTATTTTGGCTCTGTACTCCAGCTCATTGGATTTTAAAATATAAGAATGAATATGAGATGAAATTATGCTGTCAAATTAAAATGAGGATATTTTACATCTATATCAGGTGTTCCATACAGGAAGTACGGCTCTTTTTATACACAGTCCCCTACAGTTTAGGGGAGCAAACGTAATTGGTCGGTTGGCTGCCCAGCTGTTTCTTGGCCAGCTGTGTGTCACTGCATAATTAGTTCATGCACAATAATGCTAACGAAAGGTCTAGAGCTGATTCTAGCTGTGGCATTTGCATTTGGAGTCTGTCTCTCAACATA
Organism: Anguilla anguilla; assembly: GCF_013347855.1. Lineage (NCBI taxonomy): Eukaryota > Metazoa > Chordata > Actinopteri > Anguilliformes > Anguillidae > Anguilla > Anguilla anguilla. The sequence goes on from NC_049212.1 coordinate 10,311,682, forward strand.
AGGACCAAATACGTGTCAATGCCACTAAAGCAGACCATCATGAGCCTGAAGAATCTGAATAAATCGATCAGAGACATAGCCAGAACACTGGGTGTGTCAAAATCAACGGTTTGATACATTGTTCAGAAGCAAGAACACACTGGTGAGCTCAGCTGTAGCAAACGACCTGGTAGACCATGAAAGACCACTTAGTGGATGAGCAAAGAAGGCTTTCAATTGTGAAGAAAAGCCCCTTTTCAACTGTCAAACAGAACAAGAACATTTTCCAGGGTGTAAGCATAGACGTGTCAAAGACTACTATAAAGAGAAGACTACACCAGCATAACTTCAGAGGGTACACTGCAAGATGCAGACCACTGGTAAGCCTCAAGAACAGAACAGCCAGATTAGAGTTTGCAAAGAAGTACACACACCAGCCCACTCACACACACACAAACCAACCTTACACACACACCAGCCCTGGACACACACACCAGCCCACTCACACACACAAACCAGCCCTACACACACACCTGCCCACTCTCATGCACGCATGCATGCACATAAACACACACACACACACACACAAGCCCAGCACACACACAGATCAGGCCTTTGTGAGGACCTGAGGAGGAGGAGGGGCTGGGGGGAAGGAGCCCGGGAGGACACATCACCACCGTGCCTCCTGCTTCTCCGGCTCCTCCTGAGTTCAAAGTAACGCAGCCAGAACAAGCTCGCCTAATCTCATTAATCCACATCACAGAGGAGACCGTGACGGATCCATCGGCACTTCCACACAAACAAACAAACAGCAGCAGCAGCAAAGCACAGCACAGCACAGCACACAGGGCAAAATGCCTCAGTGGAACATCTCACCCAGACAATCCGAGTACAGCCATCGCAAACGTTAGAAGCCCGTCTACACACACTGCGGGTCTTAAAGGCTGCTCTGACCATGACGACTGGCCATATAATGGCTGGCCAATGAGTGCCCTGAATACGGGCTGTCAGTTAGTGCAGTTACACGTCCTCTGCATTTTGGAACCGGACCTGAGCATGCTACGGTGCCGACTGTCTGCAGACCCAAGGAACGCACACGACGGCAGTTCCTAAATCAAAAGTCACAGAATGAGATAACTTTCCCTAAATACAAAATACAGCAAGTACGATGTAAAGTATGGTAAATGTGATGACTGGTCCATTGTTGTAATATAAATATGATGACTGGCTAATGAAAACACACAAGTGTTATACATCTTTTAAATATTTCAGACTTGCGTTTACAAAGGAGATTCATTTTTTTAAACTATTTTTGTTTGAACCTAATTAAAAGGGACATTTTTCATATTAAGGGCATACTGTGCAGGATATTTTACCCTTGCTGTGGTCCTCTGTTTACAATCAAAGTCTCCTCCTCCGTCTTCAACCCCTCCCACTCACTCCTGAGTACCCGACTGAGTCACTGACAATTCATTAGAAAGTACCAGTAAATTTCTCCCATCAATAACTCTAGACTGGACATTACATTGACCGGTTGGGACCACAAACCAGACAGAAATAATTTGAAAACTGGACATTCCGGTCAAAAACTGGACGACTGGCAACCCGAGCTGCATAGCTATACGTAACTTTATTTACAGGTCCAACAGAAAACAAGCCAACTCCACGTCACTTTTCATCCCCGTGGGGAACTGCAGCTGAAGCTACCAGGGAAAAGCATTTCCAAGGTTAACACTAGTTCTTGAACGAGCCCTGTCGGCTTGTCCTTTTGTTTCACTGTATCTGGACCACTGCAGCGGCTAGCTAGCTAACAACAAACACTGAAATCTGATCCCAAACCACAGGCTCTGTAGCCACACCCACCCCTCCTCACACAGAAAAGAGCACCACATCCAGTAACGTTCCGAACACATTCAGAATAAGACCAACAGGTAGCGGTACACAAATTCGACAAAAGTGTGTAAAGACACAGATCGCCAGCGCATCACAGATATGCCCTGGTTATTTCATTATATTTTCAAGGTAGGAATCTTGCATAATATGGAAAAATACATTAGATAAAGATGGGATCTTAGTAGCTCAATAATATATAATAAAAACGTACAATATATATACTTTAAATTATATCTACAAATGAGAAAGCACTGCGAGGAAGCATTTTCTACAAATGTCATCCATTTCTAAAATGGCAGACCGGATAAACTGGTCTGAGGTCAGATCCCGGTCGCCATGGAAACTGAAGTACCCAGGAAACTATATACCTGGACGTTGAAGAAAATCCTTACATTCCAACATTTAAAAAACAGAACTGTTGACAGACTCCACAAACCCTGTCAAATATACCACCCAAAATTACCCGCCATGCACTGAAAATTGCAACAACAAGACCAGGTCAAAACCTAGTACGTGGCTGGACCGGCCGACCAATGGTGTAACTTCATAACTCGGACGACCAATGGTGTAACCTCATCACTCAGTCACAGACATTCGCGTTTATAGGGCTGGCCGCGCTGTTGCGGTCCAGCCAAACAAATAAAAAAACGTTTCCAGGATGAAGAATTCTTTTTTAATCACAAGGCCTTCTAGATCAGACGAGAGAGGAGCGTATTCCCTGTGCTCCCCCTCCCAGATATGTGGGGGGGTGGGGGATGGGGAGGGGTTACAGCTTTGTGACACGCTCTCAATCCACTACAAATAGGAGCGCCATCAACCTGAGAGCAAGCAGGCCAAGATTCCAGCCCTGACTGACGGGCAGATGCCAAGGCCACTCTCCTGTTCCAAGGCCCCCACATCCACATCCAGGGGGGAGCACCACTGACCCTCCCACACTAATTGGCACCTGGCACGGCAGCATCTCGAGGGTGGGGTGGAGGAAGGGGGACCCTTTCGCTGAAATCCACTACCCCCCCCCCCCCCCCCGGGGTCCATATTGGTGTGGCTCTGTGACAAGGTCACATGATTTCCAGGGATGTGACAGCACTGGGGGTGAGGGGGGGGGGGGGTCTCTTGGAAACCTGGGGCCTGGAACCTGTCAGATGCATAGAAACTGTGCTTGTCTCTACAGACAGGGGAGGGAGTCCCAAAGTCAAAGCAGCATCCGTTAAAGGTTAATTAAATCTAATGCTTCCGATTTTCACTCAATGCCAGCGGCTGTCTCTCTGTGTCTCTCTGTCTGTCTCTATCTGTCTGCTGTCTGTCTCTCTCTCTGTCTGTCTCTATCTGTCTGCTGTCTCTCTCTCTCTCTCTCTCTCTCTCTCGGCCTCTCTGTCCATCTGTCTGTCTCTCTCTCTCTTGGCCTCTCTGTCCATCTGTCTGTCTCTCTCTCTCTCTCTGCCTCTCCGTCCATCTGTCTGTCTCTGTCTTTCCTGGCATCTCGGCTTCCATCTTTCGGTCTCCCCGTCTCTCCCTCTCTCTCTCCATCTCTGTGCCTCTGCGTCTCTCTGAAGGTCCCTTCCTTCCAGAGGGCACACAAGCGCCTATCTGTAGTGGAACCTGCCCCCCTCCCCCCCGCCCCCCCGCCCCCCTCGCCACTGCTCGCCTCGGCCTGTTGCTAAGCGTTAAGTGGCCCGGACGGATAATTGATTTGGGCAAACAATGATGACTCTCCACTCCATACGGCTGTCGATATTAGCTGAGCACTGAGCTAATGGGAAACACTGCAGCAAGCAATTATGTTCCCGGACGCCAACAAGAACAATAACAACAACAGCAACACGGCTCCAGAGTTCACACACTTTACCTTCAGCGGGGGGGACAGGTTTAACCCAAACAGACTCTTTAGCATGAAATAACAGTTTTTAATTCACAATCTTTTTTTCCAAGGCATAAATGTCTGTTGTACAACCTCATTAAATAACACGTGACGCAATATACCTTTTATATAAGAATTATTTTTCATTTATCATTTTTACCAGTCTAACTCATAAACAAAGCTATCCATATGAAAAATAGTACGTTGAAGTATATCTGAAGTATACTATTTTATACTTAAGAACACTTGAACTATAACTGAAGTGTACATTAAGCATGCTGAGAGTACTATTTTTTCATATGGGCACACAGAGACTCAGTAGGTCTCCAGACTCATGCTCATTGCTTAATAATAAAGTGGAAATATTTTGTTACACAAATAAAAACTCCCAAGAATTTTCTTGTATAAACTGACATCTGTGCTCATCTAGTCTTTTCATGAACGTTGGAGTCTCAGTTAAAATGGCCGTCCGAATATCGGCCTCGAATTAAAATATCGTCCATCCTCCAACTCAAAGCTGCCGCTCACTGCACACTCTCGCCAAAATTCGACACGCTCGACAGAAGCTTTGACACATCAGCAACTCACAGGAAGCGAGTTTCACAACGAGTGTCAAGATTGTGAACAATGAATGCCAATTATGTCCGTCAAAAAAAAAAAAAAAAAAAAAAAAAAATTTACGAATTAAAATACCGATTTTTTTTTTTAAATAATTCAAATAAAACCTCTGATAATGGCAGCCTTGCTGAGGGCTCAGATCGTACATCCGCAGAGCAGCTCTGAAGGCGGCTGAGAGCACCGCGTTGTTGATCAGGCCTAATTGCCAAGTCCCTGCGCTGCAAGGTCAACTGAACTGGCTGCCCTCGGTCTGACCGCGGCGGCTAATTAAAGGTAGCTTCGCAGAATCGGGGGCGGCTGACATTTCCTGCTAATCTCGGGAGGCGGCCTCCCGTTAGGACTCAGTTTATTTTCCGGACATTGTCGGATCTGGCCGACGGCAGCGGGGCGGGCGCAGGGACAAGGGGAGAGAATTAAGAGCACTTTCCGTTTTTCTTCTGGAAGACAATTTTTAAAAAATCCCCTTTTTTTTTTTTTTTTTTCTTTTTTTTTACTTTGAGCTGCACGTTCGAAACGTGTTCGTAGATGCGTCAGATCGACCGGAGGAGGGGCTCATGAACGATAAGAAGGGGGCGATCCTGCCATTCTGGGCTTCCCCCACACCACACGGTACGTCACGGCACACGTAAAACCTGCACCATTACGGGCTGCCCCGCACGGGACGTCCCGTCACACCCAACACGTGCAGAGTTAGGACTCCCTGGCAGTTTGTGCACAACGCTGAGCGTCCAGAAAGAGCACACGTCTCCACGCAGGCTTCAGTCACGAAAGCGGAGTGCTTGAGAATCCTCTCATTTTATTGAGATATTAGTCTCATACTATTTTCCACACGCCGACACTCTGAAGGCAGCAGAGGCCAGAGGCCACCCCACCCAGCGAGAGCGGTTCCAGAGAAAAAACCGAAAAACAAAAAAAGAGCCCAGAAGCCGTCTGTGAAAATGAGCTCAGCTTGAATCGAGATCAACGGAAATCCTTTGGTGCTGCAAGGAAATTTGGCCTCTTCAGGCGTCTCCGAACGTCACCTTTTTTAAGGCGAGGAGGCGGAGTAACGTCACCGGGATGAGTAAGGGCTTAAAGGCACGACAGCAGGAACGATCGTTCCAAACTTATTCCAAAAGATTCAGTGATTCTCCGCATCCGTTTGCTAACAAGCATCACTATGCCAGCGACAACATCCAAAAGATCTATAATACACAACAGCTTTTTTATTAACATATTGGCATCATGTTGGCATACTGGCATCATAGGGCATCATGACTTGCATCGCAGGGAGGAATTAAAGTGTTATTATATTTCCCTTCCCCCTTCTGCCATGTTTTTTCCTCATTCCTGCCTCCAGTAAACTCACATCGGCGTGCGACGACTCAAACAACACCGGCACCCGCTTGACTTTGTAACCCCGCCCCCTCAGTTTACAGAGAGAAGCCCCGAGGGGCCGAGCGAGGCTTTCGCACGTTCGCGCCTCGTCCCGCTCCAAACGAACGCGGCGATGCGTGTCCACACACCTCCTCCTCCTTCTACTGCTGGAGAGAGCGTCCTGCGGACCGAACCGCCACCCTCCAAAACGCGTCCGCGCTGACGAGGAGCCGTGCGGGTTCACGTACAAGTTCAATTTTGCGAGAGTTCAAAGTTCAGACAACCCGGTTGCCCTCAGGAGGTCTGGAAAAGCACAGAAATGTGCTCACGGACCCGCTTTTATTTTGAAGAACTAGCAGATATGCCGTTTAGCCTTTCCACCGTCCAGCAAATCCCGTGGTTATTAATTTTTTTTTTACACACACAAGGAAGGGTTGCAAAGTTGAGTCCATTAGTCCGGATGGGGATTAGCGAGTGTGTGAGAACCTGACTGCGTTAGGCTCTAAAAGGTGTGGGAGAGTGGACTCAGAAGCATTTTAAACGCGTGCGTTTATGGAGCCCAAAGGCCATTATTGGGGGGGGGGGGGGGGGCTAACGGCTCTGGTGTACGCGAGCGCACAAAAGCAAACCGAACGAGATGTCACCGAGCGATCGCCGTGGTTACCCGCCGTAGTTAGACACCCTGAGTAAGAACGAGAGGTAGAAAGAGGAGCGCGATTCCGATTCCCGCACGCGCTGGAGCAGATAAAAACGCCGCCGCTCGATAGCCACCGCGCCTCAAACGAGCGGGACAAGATTAATTACCCCCCCAAAAAACACCGGCTAATAAACGACTCCCCTTTTCCAGGAATTGTAACCTCATCTGTTCACCGGCTATTTAAAATGCATGATGGGAGAAAAAAAAAAAAAAAAGCGTGCGGGGCCCGCAGTTAAAGTCAAGGTCAGTTGCCGCGGCGAGGCGGCGGACTTGTTGCGACAGCTGCTGCCGATACGAAGCTTTCGCTTTTAATAAAAAGGGACAAACCCGCCCTGCTCGTGAGCGCCGCCGCTAACGTTCGCTCAGCGGAGACCGCCTCCATTTTAAGAACCAAGGTCAGAGTTTTGAGGGGACAGCTCACTCCTGCAGTTCCTATCATTTTAGTCTTCAGCGCGCATTTTCATTTGGCCCAGACAGACCTACCGGCCTTACAATTGCAGGTATCGGATCAGGTATAGGGGCAGTTACAGGGTCAGGTATAGGGATAGTTACATGGGCAGGTATAGGGGCAGTTACAGGGTCAGGTATAGGGATAGTTACATGGGCAGGTATAGGGGCAGTTACAGGGTCAGGTATAGGAGCAGTTATACTGTAGGGTCAGGTATAGGAGCAGTTACAGGGTCAGGTATAGGAGCAGTTATACTGTAGGGTCAGGTATAGGAGCAGTTACAGGGTCAGGTATAGCAGCAGTTACAGGGTCAGGTATAGGAGCAGTTATACTGTAGGGTCAGGTATAGGAGCAGTTACAGGGTCAGGTATAGGAGCAGTTATACTGTAGGGTCAGGTATAGCAGCAGTTACAGGGTCAGGTATAGGAGCAGTTATACTGTAGGGTCAGGTATAGGAGCAGTTACAGGGTCAGGTATAGCAGCAGTTACAGGGTCAGGTATAGGAGCAGTTATACTGTAGGGTCAGGTATAGGAGCAGTTACAGGGTCAGGTATAGGAGCAGTTATACTGGAGGGTCAGGTATAGGAGCAGTTACAGGGTCAGGTATAGCAGCAGTTACAGGGTCAGGTATAGGAGCAGTTATACTGTAGGGTCAGGTATAGGAGCAGTTACAGGGTCAGGTATAGGAGCAGTTATACTGTAGGGTCAGGTATAGGAGCAGTTACAGGGTCAGGTATAGCAGCAGTTACAGGGTCAGGTATAGGAGAAGTTATACTGTAGGGTCAGGTATAGGAGCAGTTACAGGGTCCGGTATAGGAGCAGTTACAGGGTCAGGTATAGGGGCAGTTACAGGGTCAGGTATAGGAGCAGTTACAGGGTCAGGTATAGGAGCAGTTACAGGGTCAGGTATAGGAGCAGTTACATGGGCAGGTATAGGGGAAGTTACATGGGCAGGTATAGGGGCAGTTACAGGGTCAGGTATAGGAGCAGTTACAGGGTCAGGTATAGGAGCAGTTATACTGTAGGGTCAGGTATAGGAGCAGTTACAGGGTCAGGTATAGGAGCAGTTACAGGGTCAGGTATAGGAGCAGTTATACTGTAGGGTCAGGTATAGGGGCAGTTACAGGGGTTGGTGAATATTGGTTTATTGGAACCCATGAAATACTCCCAAAAAGTGCAAACCCGGCCTCCTGGTCACATTGGCAGGCTCATTTACACCAGGCAAGATCAACAGAGCACAGAAAAGTATTTGAATCCAAAACAAATACGTATTTGACCCGGGTCTGCAGACCGCACTAAACAAACCGCAAGACAGCTTAGAGAAACTGACGCACCGTGGCAACCACTCCATCAGAGTGGAAAATTCAAAACTGCCAACTGCCAAAGTACAAAGACACAATACTCCACGACTCAGCCAATGAGGTCCAGGGCCACTCAAATAAGGTTATCACACCTCCCTGTTTTTTTGTAAAATAAATGAATGGATATCAGTGTGCATCTGCGCACAAGCACATCAGACATATATACGGGTCACCGTCCAGCCAATTACAGCCCTGAAAAGCCAGTGAAAACCAGGCCGTGCACGTGACCTATGTACGGAAACAAAAACCTGGGGTAAGGCCACCAGCCTCTCATCTGAGGAGAATTTCCTTTTAAAATTAAGCACGTGTTAAATTTAAATTTTTGCGTTAATTCGTGTTTCCTACCTTCCAATCAGGTCTGAGACGTCATTCGCCCGGAACGAGAGGAAAAAACGCATCGAAACTTTGACTAAGCTGCATTAGGCGCATCAGACAGGAGCCACCACAACAGCAGAAGTCCCTGTTTGTACTCACAGTATACTGAACTAAAAGCAGGTAAAGCTAACGTTCAGGGCCTCTTCTGTACCGCGTCAAGAACTCAGACCGATCGGCTCGGCCCGTCTCTGCGGAATCCGAAATCCACCCGAAGGAGAAGACGAGTCTCGGGGCGGCCTTTAAGGTTTGATTGATCAGAGGCGCGTGCGCGCGGGTGGAGAACAAACGCCCCGGGGCTGCGTCTCCCCACTCAGCCGCCTGCAGAGCAGCGTACCTCTCCCAGGTTCACTCTGAGCCCCGACGCTCGCACAACCGCGCACGTTTTAAAACCGGGATCGCGATCCCTGCGACGCAGATTGAAGTTCGCGGCCGCCTTTTCCGACGCGCCAAGGCGGACCGGATTCCCCGCGCCCCGCGTCACGCCGCGTTCCTCCCGCTCTCTTCCTCTTCCTCAGGAGCCTCCGCGTTTCGCGACGGGAGCCGAGCGGGGACTTAGCGGCGCCGCGACACCCCTTCGCTGACCTTGAGCCACCTCCGAACGCGGCGCTAGGGACGGGGTTAGCCGGCGCGGGCAGGGGTTCGGCTAGCCTCACACATCGTCTGCGTCAGGGCAGAGGAAACATTACACTCACACTCCCGCCACCACACTGGCTCTCTGCAAAGCCAGCAAGACGCAACTGCGTACAAACACATAAAAAACACATTACACAAACACACACACACATTACACAAACACATAAAGACAGACATTACACAAACATAAAGACAGATGCTACACAAACATACACACACACTACACAAACACAAAGACGGACGCTATACAAACACACACACTACACAAACACAATCACACATACTACACAAACACATAAAGACAGACGCTACACAAACACAAACACACTACACAAACACAGACACACTACACAAACACATAGACACACACTGCAAAAACACAAAGACAGACGCGACACAAACACATAAAGACAGACGCTACACAAAAGTGGTGGGTTCTGGGTGGTTTACGTATGAAGCGTCTGTTTTTGGTCAGGGCGCGTTTGTTGTAAATGGGGCGGATGGTGTGCTCAGAGGTGAAAAGCTCACAGAAACGCCACGCTCGTCGCCAGTGAGTCAACACAGCGCCCTGAACGCTCGCACCACCCAGAGTTTACTGTAAACCGGCACGGTCTAAAACAACCATTACGTCAGGCCCTTAAATGTCACCCTGGGCCTCCCCCGCAAACCCTCCTCAGCCCCTGCTCTCAACACAATAAGGTGAGTGTGTGTGAGGCGGAGTCTGGCCTGTAGTGTGTAGTGTGTAGTGTGTGTGTGTGTGTGTGTGTGTGTATGTGTGTGTGAGGCTGAGTCTGGCCTGTAGTTGTGTAGTGTGTGGGTGTGTGTGTATGTAGTGTGTGTGTGTGTGTGTGTGTGTGAGGCTGAGTCTGGCCTGTAGTTGTGTAGTGTGTGTGTGAGGCTGAGTCTGGCCTGTAGAGTGTAGTGTGTGTGAGGCTGAATCTGGCCTGTAGTGTGTAGTGTGTGTGTGTGTGTGTAGTGTGTGTGTGAGGCTGAGTCAGGCCTGTAGTTGTGTAGTGTGTGTGTGAGGCTGAGTCTGGCCTGTAGTTGTGTAGTGTGTGTGTGTGTGTGTGTGTGTGTGGTGTGTGTGTGAGGCTGAGTCTGGCCTGTAGTTGTGTAGTGTGTGTGTGTGTGTAGTGCGTGTGGCAGTAAGATGACAGATGCATAGAGCTGGCTTGAGTTAGCAGGGCCTGCTGCCAGCCTCTCTCTCTCTCTCTCCTTCTCCCTCTCCATCTCTCTCTCTCTCTAACTCACTCGCTCGCTCTTTCCCTCCCCCTCTCTCTCCCGGCGGAGCGGGTCAGGGACCGCGGGGCAGCTCCGGCGGTGCGGGGAGAGGGAGCGGCGCTTTCGGAGCCAAATGGAGTGAGATTGGACAGGAGTTATGATTTGTGTGTGTTCGCCCGTGATCGCGACACGGGCTAGATGCTGCCGACACGGGCGGCGGGTGAAAAGGCCGGGCACTGCTCCCCCCACCCCCCGCCCCCACCGCCCCTTCCCACTCCTCCCCCCACACTCCACACCTCAACCGCTCTTGCTCCATCACCCCCCCCCCCCGCCCATTCCCGCCCCCAACGTGTCTGTTTACAAACACGCTTTGCGCCCGAGGAGGGACATCAGCGTTGGGTGAGGGACCTCCGGCCCCGCGGATTAGCACATCAAAGCAGGGGAAGTGCGGCAGCCACACGAATGCGTGATCCTGCCCGAAGCGTGTGGGGGGTGGGGGGGGGGGTAGAATTAACCCCTGATCAGCGTACGGGTCACAGACTCCACGCTCAGATCGATACGGACGAACGGGGCACGGGGAAAAACCCATTCAAGCGCGCTGCCGCGTAAAATGCAGAAACCCTACTCGCGATCGTCCTTTCCTTTTTCGTCAAACCCCGCGGTAAACCAGGGAAGCGTAGCTTTTAAAATGAAGGCACCCTGGCCGTCCTCCTTCGAAGGCGGGCCACTGTAATGTCCGATATGTGACAGGGATAAATTTCCTTTGTGAAGAGTAGGGTCAAGTTACCAACAACGAAGCGCGACTGAAAACATCTGTTAGCGTACGACTGGAAACAATCTCAAATCTATAGGCCTAGTTTTTTTTTTATATCACTGCTATAAAGATGAAAGCATCATTACAAATAATTTTAAAAGCTGTGAAGCTGAAGGACATTAGCTTCACAGCTGGAAGATGTTGCAGCAAATTGTCTTTGGCAAACATTGTCTTTAGCCATCAAATTTCCACCTATTTAACATTAGCCTGATTCTCGGCATGATATCACTGATGGAGATATAGATTTTTAAGTTGCAGATAGCTCTGTTGGAGATATATGAAAATATCTCCAACAGAGCTATCTGCAGCTTAATTTGATTTCCATTGTTTTTGAAAACACTGAAATACTCTTGTACGCAACAACAGCAGGTTTCTTACATTTAACAGCGGTTTAAGAAGAAGTTTTCGTGCATTCCGCCACCTACAGGACTGGAGTGTACCAGCTGCACAAATGCGCATTTCAACAACGGGTCGGTCAATCAGCCAGTCAGTCACTTACAAAACTGAGAAACTCAGCCACACACTAAACACAAATCAGCCAGTCAGTCACTTACAAAACTGAGAAACTCAGCCACACACTAAACACAAATCAGCCAGTCAGTCACTTACAAAACTGAGAAACTCAGCCACACACTATACACAAATCAGCCAGTCAGCCACTTACAAAACTGAGAAACTCAGCCACACACTACATACAAATCAGCCAGTCAGTCACTTACAAAACTGAGAAACTCAGCCACACACTAAACACAAATCAGCCAGTCAGCCACTTACAAAACTGAGAAACTCAGCCACACACTACATACAAATCAGCCAGTCAGCCACTTACAAAACTGAGAAACTCAGCCACACACTACATACAAATCAGCCAGTCAGCCGCTTACAAAACTGAGAAACTCAGCCACACACTACATACAAATCAGCCAGTCAGCCACTTACAAAACTGAGAAACTCAGCCACACACTACATACAAATCAGCCAGTCAGCCACTTACAAAACTGAGAAACTCAGCCACACACTAAACACAAATCAGCCAGTCAGTCGCTTACAAAACTGAGAAACTCAGCCACACACTACATACAAATCAGCCAGTCAGTCACTTACAAAACTGAGAAACTCAGCCACACACTAAACACAAATCAGCCAGTCAGTCGCTTACAGAACTGAGAAACTCAGGCACACACTACATACAAATCAGCCAGTCAGCCGCTTACAAAACTGAGAAACTCAGGCACACACTACATACAAATCAGCCAGTCAGTCACTTACAAAACTGAGAAACTCAGCCACACACTACATACAAATCAGCCAGTCAGTCACTTACAAAACAGAGAAACTCAGCCACACACTACATACAAATCAGCCAGTCAGCCACTTACAAAACTGAGAAACTCAGGCACACACTACATACAAATCAGCCAGTCAGTCACTTACAAAACAGAGAAACTCAGCCACACACTACATACAAATCAGCCAGTCAGCCACTTACAAAACTGAGAAACTCAGGCACACACTACATACAAATCAGCCAGTCAGTCACTTACAAAACTGAGAAACTCAGGCACACACTACATACAAATCAGCCAGTCAGCCACTTACAAAACTGAGAAACTCAGCCACACACTACATACAAATCAGCCAGTCAGTCACTTACAAAACTGAGAAACTCAGCCACACACTACATACAAATCAGCCAGTCAGCCACTTACAAAACTGAGAAACTCAGCCACACACTAAACACAAATCAGCCAGTCAGCCACTTACAAAACTGAGAAACTCAGCCACACACTACATACAAATCAGCCAGTCAGTCACTTACAAAACTGAGAAACTCAGCCACACACTAAACACAAATCAGCCAGTCAGCCACTTACAAAACTGAGAAACTCAGCCACACACTACATACAAATCAGCCAGTCAGCCACTTACAAAACTGAGAAACTCAGCCACACACTACATACAAATCAGCCAGTCAGCCGCTTACAAAACTGAGAAACTCAGCCACACACTACATACAAATCAGCCAGTCAGCCACTTACAAAACTGAGAAACTCAGCCACACACTACATACAAATCAGCCAGTCAGCCACTTACAAAACTGAGAAACTCAGCCACACACTAAACACAAATCAGCCAGTCAGTCGCTTACAAAACTGAGAAACTCAGCCACACACTACATACAAATCAGCCAGTCAGCCACTTACAAAACTGAGAAACTCAGCCACACACTACATACAAATCAGCCAGTCAGTCACTTACAAAACTGAGAAACTCAGCCACACACTAAACACAAATCAGCCAGTCAGTCGCTTACAGAACTGAGAAACTCAGGCACACACTACATACAAATCAGCCAGTCAGCCGCTTACAAAACTGAGAAACTCAGGCACACACTACATACAAATCAGCCAGTCAGTCACTTACAAAACTGAGAAACTCAGCCACACACTACATACAAATCAGCCAGTCAGTCACTTACAAAACAGAGAAACTCAGCCACACACTAAACACAAATCAGCCAGTCAGTCACTTACAGACAGTCCGAGGCTGGCCTGTAATTACAGCTAAGGCCTGCGGGGCAACAGGTGATCATTTCACAGAACGACAGCTGCTAAGTAAGAGTTACAGGGTTACCATCGGAGAAACCACAGCCCCCCAGCGAACAGCGAAGGGGGGGGGGGCAAGACGCGAGAGTCTCAGTGCCGTCTGAGAGCACTGCTTTCTGAACGCCCAACGGGATCGTCTGCTACAGTGAGTCCTCTAAGCAAGCCGGGGGGAATCAGGGGGAGTCACAGAGAAAGAACCAGAGAAACCTCAAACACACAGGGGGAAATTCATATCGTAGAGCAGGTACTCCTTACGGCTGTAGAGTAAGTAGCCCTGATGGCTAAGCCTCACTCCTCTCCAACTTCGATATAATATCGCCTATGAAATGCTCAAATATGGGACAACAATATTTTTTAAACATGCCAAGACACCTGCAGGTACACCGTAACTAGTGCAGAGCATGTCGGTGCGGTGCTCACTTTGACAGGTGCTAAGGTCTGAGGAAAGTGCATCATACACAGAAAGCTATTTCGTGAGGAATCTCATAATCGTCACATCAACCCCTCCCAAGACCCACAGTTGAATCACCTCATTAAGAATTCATGCATACTTCAATGCATCCATTATTTATGTATCTGTGTATTTGCTTCGCAGACACCTTTCCTGAGGGCAATTCAAACATCGAATGTTTCACATTTTGTCAATAAAGTTGGACACTCAATGGGCCAATGGCAGCGCACCAACTGAGGACTGTTTCGCCGACATTTCTCACTTCCTTAAGCACTCCACCAGATGACCGAGTACCCCCTCCCTCCCTCCCCCCCCCCCCCCCCCCCCCCCCGCCGCCAAGCGCAATCATTCATAATCGCTCTAATTACAGCTCAAACGCAAACAGCGCCGCCGCCGCAGTCCCTGTGTACCCAGGAGTTACCGCCGCCGCCCCCGTCGCGGTCACACACGAAACCCAGAACCCCGTCAAACGGAGCGGCGGGCGCTGCTCACACACGCCCCCGCGGGGGGAACGGCGTGCGGCGCGGCGGGAAGAAAACCCCGCTCCGCGCCGACGGAACAAAAGGCCCGCCGGAGGAGAGCCGCACGGCGGGTCAGGCGGCCAGACGCGGAGGTTAAGCAAAGCGGGGTGGAGCTCTTACGTAACGACGAGCGCAGAGACACACAACCCTCAGCCAGGCCCTCTCCTCCTCCTCCTCCTCCTCCTCCTCCTCCCCACAGCTACGATGCCCAGAGCAGGTAGAGTGGAGTAATCAATTTGCTCTGCAGGCACAGGCACTCGGCTGGAATACTAATGTGGAGCAGCTCTCTCTCTGACTCTATTTCTCTTACTCTCTCCCTCTCTCTCTCTCTCTCTACCCCCCTCCCTCCCTCCCTGACGCACTCTCTCTCAGTCTCTCTCCCTCTCCTCTCGACGCCCCCCCCCCCCCCCCCCATGCCCCCGCCCCTGACAGGTGTAAGGACAGGGGCGAGGCGTCGTCTTCGCAGATAACTGCCGCCACAAATCAAGCCTGCCTGTGAGAGAGGCGCGTGAGCTGCAGCTCCGCTCCAGACCAGAGACGCGGCTGAGAGTGACCCAGCAAGGTCAGCTCCAACCTGGAGTAACCCAGCAATCTGAGAGTGACCCAGCAAGGTCAGCTCAAACCTGGAGTAACCCAGCAGTCTGAGAGTGACCCAGCAAGGTCAGCTCAAACCTGGAGTAACCCAGCAGTCTGAGAGTGACCCGGCAAGGTCAGCTCCAACCTGGAGTAACCCAGCAGTCTGAGACGCGGCTGAGAGTGACCCAGCAAGGTCAGCTCCAACCTGGAGTAACCCAGCAGTCTGAGAGCGACCCAGCAAGGTCAGCTCCAACCTGGAGTAACCCAGCAGTCTGAGAGTGACCCAGCAAGGTCAGCTCAAACCTGGAGTAACCCAGCAGTCTGAGACGCGGCTGAGGGTGACCCAGCAAGGTCAGCTCCAACCTGGAGTAACCCAGCAGTCTGAGAGCAGCACAACTAAGTCAACCTCAAACCTGTAGTAACCCACACACACACACACACAGCAAATACACACACAAAGAAGGGCGAGTCCATCAGAGTGAACTAATTATTCACATTTACTCCTGATGTATTTGTCATTTTTTATATTTGTGCTTTGAGGGGTAGAAACTGGGAGGCCAGACAGTACACAGCAAGTAGCCAATCAGCTGCCAGTTCTTAAGGCTACTTGTGTTCTCAGCCTTTGGAGCGGTTACATTGCGGCACATATGCTAGGTTTTGTTATTCAAAGATGGGGAAACTGTGTGTGTGTGTGTGTGTGTGTGTGTGTGTGGGGGGGGGGGGGGGGGGGGGGTCAAGCAGTGTTGAGACCAAAAACAAGCTGAGAGAGGGAATCTATGCTAAGCTAAAATAGGTTAAGCTAAGCTAGGCTAAGATTACCTAGGCTAAGCTAAGACAAAATAATTTAAACTAGGTTAAGATTGCCTAGGCGAAACTATGCTAGGCTAAACTAAGATAGTTTATCTTAGGTAATCTTAACCTAGGATAGGCTAAACTAGGCTAAACTAAGCTAGGTTAAGATTACCTAGGCTAAGGTAAACTAGGCTAAACTAAGCTAGGTTAAGATTACCTAGGCTAAGGTAAACTAGGCTAAACTAAGGTAGACTAAGATTTCCTGGGCTAGGCTAGGCTAAGCTAAGATAAAATAATTTAAACTAGGTTAAGATTGCCTAGGCGAAACTATGCTAGGCTAAACTAAGATAGGTTAAGATTACCTAGGCTAAGGTAAGATAGGCTAAACTAGGCTAAACTAAGATAGGTTAAGATTACCTAGGCTAAAGTAAGCTAGGCTAAACTAAGCTAGGTTAAGATTACCTAGGCTAAGGTAAAATAGACTAAACTAAGGTAGACTAAGATTTCCTGGGCTAGGCTAGGCTAAGCTAAGCAGAGATGCACAGGTCCTCAGCTGCTGAGCTGTGCCCTGGGGGGGACGGCACAGTGCCCTGGCATCCGAGCACTGCTGCTGTACTTCTCCCAAGCGGAGGACACAGAGGGAACACAGACAGAGCGACCGGCGGCACAACACTGGATTCGAAAAGAGGAGGGGGGGGGGGGGGGCGAGAGAGAGCACCGAACAGCGCCATCAATGGGTTACAGATAGCGCTTCTTGACAATACGGTAAGAAAATTAATCTCCTGTGTCATTGTGAGACCATGAGAAAAGAACAGCCCTGGAGCATGGAGAGCGAGGGGGGGGGGGGGGGGGGCGGTGGAGAAGGAGAGCGAGGCAGAGGAGGAGAGAGATAGACAGAGGGGGAGGGAGAGACAGAGAGAGGGAGAGAGAGAGAGAGAGAGAGAGAGAGAGAGATAGACAGAGGGGGAGGGAGAGAGGATGCCTGCCATTGCAGCAGGAAGATTTCATTACAGTGCATAACGAGCGTGATTATCCACTCTTAACGAGAGGACGCAACCTCACCTTGCCAGCCTTCAACACAGCAGGGGAGAGAGAGAGAGAGAGAGAGAGAGAGGGGGGAGAGAGAGAGAGAGAGAGAGAGAGAGAGAGGGGGGGGGGAGAGAGAGAGAGAGAGAGAGAGGGGGGGGGGGGGGAGAGAGAGAGAGAGAGGGGGAGAGAAAAATACAACCACCATTTAAAAAATACAAATTCAGATCCAGAACACACTCCGGAATCAGCTCCTGTCAACTGCCTACTGCTCGAGCAACCATGGAGCATCGGAGAGAGAGAGAGAGAGAGAGAGAGAGAGAGAGAGAGAGAGAGGGAGCGAGGCAGACGAGGAGAGGGAGGGGGAGAGAGGGAGGGAGAGTGAATGAGGGAGACAGAGAAAGAGGAAGATAGAGGAAGAGGGAGAGGGAGAGAGAGGGACAGGGAGAAAGAGAGGGAGACAGAAAAAGAATGAGAGAGAGAGAGAGAGAGACAGCAACAAAACACCTTAAAAAAGGGAGCAGGGAATGGTATCAGAGGGGGGGAGGGGGAGGGGGGCAGGGACAGCGCCAATAGCATTGCCCTTGACACACTGACATCAGGCTACTGTCATGTGACACTCTGTCATCCGCCACCTGGCAGAACGTCCACCTTCTCACGACCTCATCCTGCAGTGACCCGCGGCGCCGCGCGGAGCGGGCGGGGGATGGGGGCGGGGGGCGGGGGGGGGCCCTCCCACTGCAGGGCGGGAAGGTCGAGCAGGTCACCCTGTCCTCATCTGTAATCCGCTGCCATTCGTCAGCGGGCGGGCGGGCGGGGGGGGTAGGGGATGGGGGATGGGGGATGGGGGATGGGGGGGGGAGAGAGGCAGGCCGGCTACAGGGGGAGAATGCCCAATTAAGCAGCTGTCACACAAAGAGGAGACTGCGAAATCACCCTGCTGTCACACGGGCGTGCGCAGCTGCGGGTGCCAATTACGATACCTTAACCGTTTCAGCGCTGGGGGGTCCGGGGGGGGGGGGGGCGGGGGGGGCGCTTACCTCTAGTCTCCGCTGGACAGGAGCTAGAGGTTTTCAGGAGACGTTTTTTTTTGTTCTGGGTTATAATTGTTTTTTGTTTTTTTCTTTGGAAAGAAGCCTTTGACCCTTGTTCTTAAGACTGTTGTCTTTTCCGAGACGCCATTTTGTTTTGGCTACATTTTGTTTTTCAGCTCCCCTGGCTTGTTCCCTTTTGGGGAAACGGCATTTATTAGAAGTTTTTCTCCAGCACCTTCTTTAGTCCTCGGATGTTGTTATTAATATGCATTTTTCTTGCCCTTATCAGGGAGACTAGCATGGCAGGCATTTCATATTCACTAATGGAATTCAGGTTATGCACCTTGCTTACATAAGCGAACAGCATCAGCGTCTTTCTCAGGATTTGAACTCGTGACCCACTGGTTACGGGCCCGTTTCCCTAGCCGCTGCACACACCGCTGCGAGGCTTTCCAGCCGTTACACAACGGCCTGCTCCTGACAGGATCTTAAAATGTTTCCCCCAACTGAATCCACAGAAGTAGCGCTGCTCCATATGTATCAGCATTACATTACATTACATTACAGGCATTTAGCAGACGCTCTTATCCAGAGCGACTTACACAACTTTTTACATAGCATTTTACATCGTATCCATTTATACAGCTGGATATATACTGAAGCAATTTCAGTTAAGTACTTTGCTCAAGGGTACAACGGCAGTGTCCTTACCCGGGAATCGAACCTGCGACCTTTCGGTTACGAGCCCAGTTCCTTACCCACTGTGCCACACTCCGTCAGCAGGGCTGAGGGTGCTCTGGAAGCTTCGGATTCTGCAATAGCAACGGGTTCCGCGCGATGCGGCCCCGCCCGGAAACCAAGCCCCGCCCACACGCGTTCGCCGCCCGCCGCTGCGTAACTGGAAAGGGCCGAGCAATTCCTCCCACCTCAAGGTGGCGCTAGCGTGCGGGTCGCTTCCTGCCCCCTGAAACCCCCCCTCCTACCCCACCACCACCACCACCCCCGCCCTCCTGTCACGGTCCCGTTATTTATTCCTTCCAGCACCGGGGCTGTGCAATTACAAAAAAAAAAGGGGGGGGGGGATGGATGGACGGACGGACGGGGGGGGGGGGGGGGCTACGAGTTTTAATCAGAAATAAATGAGACTCAGGAAGGGGAGATTTGACTGGAGGCTGAGTAATCTCTCCACTCTTAATTAAATGATTGAAGAAAAAGAGGGGGGAGTTAAAAGGGAGGGGAGGGGGGGGGGAGCGGGGACAGGCTAGGCCCTCTAGTCCTCCTCCCCAGATACCGGGAGTTAATAAGAAAGCGGCGCGCGGTCGTCTCCCCCCCCCCCCCCCCCCGTCTCCGCTCCCGAAAACGTGACCGCGGAACCGCGGCGGGGTTTCCACAGAGATTAGAGTCCGAGGGCGAGCCCGCATTCCGCCGAAACTCTCGCCTACCGGGCCGCCCAGCAAACCCCACCACCCACGTCCTACAGACCGCTCGAAAACAGAGCGCATTCCGTGGGGAAAAGTTCATTTGTTTGTCGTCTTGATTTTCGTACTCGCGACACGCAATCCCCCAGCGAGGGACTGGAGCCCAGCTAGCTACGCGGGTCGTCTCGCTATGAGCTACGCGCGTCGTCTCGCTATGAGCTACGCGCGTCGTCTCGCTATGAGCTACGCGCGTCGTCCCGGCCGCGCTGGTGTGGCGGAGCTGCGGGGGGATTTAGGCGAGGGTGTTCGGTTACGCGCGGGCGCTAAGTAGCCGCAGGTCAGCGCTCGTAACTCGAGTTCGCCGAGCGACAGGTGGCACAGCGACCCTGTCGCCCCGCACTACGGACGAAAATCATCTTCGTTTTATCGTAAAGCACGCTGAAGACAACGTTATGTCATTACGGTTCTGAACGCATGGATCATTGTAAATGGTAAATGGTAAATGGACTGCATTTATATAGCGCTTTTATCCAAAGCGCTTTACAATTGATGCCTCTCATTTGCCAGAGCAGTTGGGGGTTAGGTGTCTTGCTCAAGGACACTTCGACACACCCAGGGCGGGGTTTGAACCGGCAACCCTCCGACTGCCAGACAATCGGTCTTACCTCCTGAGCTATGTCGCCCCCTATCAATTAATAAATTGAGATTATTAATTGATAACTGCCATAAATATTTACTTCATGGGCGTAGCGGAGTTTCAGTAGCACTTTCCTGTCCAAGCAACGATGAATCTACGTCAAGTGCAAAAAAAGGTCGGACAGCACTCCGTGTGGGAAGTACACTGGCTCACTGTAGGGAAGTAAAAAGTCAATCCAGGGCTATATTCACTAAGGGTCTGCAGGGCTTTCATAGACGCGAACAAAACAAAGAGCATTTTTGCATATTCACCAAGGCGCCGCACCAGAGGTTTGCGCTGGCGAAACGAGAAATGCGGCATCCCTAAAATCTGAGTGTCTGGGTTAATGCGTACGTATTTTAGGGCCGTTCTGATGTTAGACTGCAATTACACGGGAGGAGAGAATGGAAACGTATGCATATGATCCGCTACAGCTGATTTATCACGGCTGGTGTCTGCTGCGTCCGTTTCTAAATTTCTGGGAAAAGCAGGTGGCGGAACTTCTTTCCAGCGAAAGATCGGCACGGCGCCAGTTGCCTTTCTCAGGAGGAGACATCGTTAGCGTGGTTCGCTTGGAAAAGGAGAGAGTCCTTCTAAATCGAGCGTCACTTTTTTACCACGTCAGTGGAGAGAATGTGACAATATGCGACACGCTCCAAAGTCATTCCGTATTCCAGTTACTGGAGGAGCTCGGAAACGATGTGGAGCCAATAACCCCGACGAGGCCACCCCGTCGCTGCAGTGCCAGAACCCCCTTTCCACGACGCATACCCTGGCTGCAGCCGCGTTTCGAAACGCTCTGTCGCTGGAGCGGGAAAGCCGAGCCGGATCGAATGTCTCGTTACATCACATTCCGGAACAATCCACAGGCCCCTTCTGAAAACCGAACGGGGATTTTACACCACTGCGAATTTCCCAAATGCGTCAGGTGCAACTGACTTGTCACATGTTCAACTGATCAGCAAATCGCGTGTATGAACAGAAAGCGCACACATTATGTCAATGTCCAGGTTGCGCGTAACTACCGAGAGGTTATCGCAAACATGGTTGCAAATGCACACGTGAGACCATCATCTTGAGGAACAGCCACCTGTTTGAGAAGTAGAGAGACTTCTGACAAACCACCATCTCTTGCAGGCGTGTCTCCAAACTGAGGCGGCGATTCATGCCATCCCCAACACTAACCCATCAGATAAATCCAACCAAAACTGGATGGAACAAATCAGGCTTGGGGAAACCAACCTCACAAACTGTAACTTCCCTTTTCAGACAATCGAAAGAGGAAGATACTAGACTCAAGACCAACTCAAAGTCAGTATTACTCTACGTGGGCTTGCTCGTACACACCAAAGACAACAGACACTGAAAAACCAGAAGCATTCTTTGCTGACAGCAGTTCATTGTGATTAGTTTTTTTCTACATGTACTATAATACCTCTAATATAAGACATTTAAAGGTCCTTTCCTGCAACAACTACCAAAAAAATAAAAAATAATTAATTTATCCTTCCGTAAGCCTTACACTGACTCAGTCAAGCAGTCAGAACAGTCGTCATGCCAACACCACCCTGCACCCCTACACTGTGCACCAGGCGCAGGTGTTTACCTGTGAAGGTGTGTACACCCTGTTCCTATAATTCCACTTAACACACGCCCTCTTAAACCCTGTTCCCAGAATTCTACTTAACACACACACTCGTATACGCACACACACAGACTCTTAAATTCACACACTCTTAAAAAACTCATACACACTATTAAAGACACAAACACACATGCACACGCGCACACACACACACACACACACACACACACAGAGTTGCTTTCACCAGGTCCACACTCGGTAGGCCGAAGCGCTCGCAGCGCCCGTCCGCGCGCGACGCTAGCAGCATGCTAACGGCCCGCCCCCCAGCCCGGGAGCCACGGGGGCCGGGGGGCTGTTCCGAGCCGTGGCCCTGGAAGAGCTGACGGGACACTCTCCGTCAGCCTGACTTCCACAATAAGCACTTTTGAAGGACTGGGAAAGGCGAGGGTAATAGATCCAGCCGGGAGCGGGGGCGGCGCTCCCCTCCGGACACAGGCCGGCGGACGGGCCCCGGGGTCCGGCCGGGCCACGCTTAATTACCGCCGATAACAGCCGGATTAGGAGGTTAATGGAGGAGCGGAAGCCGCTCGGAACGGCCGGGCAAGCGCAGCTCAACTTCCCGTGGTGGAAGCCAAGGAAAAAGGTTTTTGGGTGCCTGTCCCTTTAAATAATTCAAACGCCGCCCTGCTCCCTGCTCCCTGCTCCCTGCTCCTCTCTCTCTCTCTCTCTCACTCACTCCGTTCCTCGCCCGCCTGCTCCGTCTCCGCGCGTGTCCGTGAGCCACAGAGCCGTTTCCCAGCCTTGCGGCTCGGCGCGGTACGTGTGTCCTCTCTGAGGGACAGCCTTATCTCGCCCGCCACAAAGGAGCACAACAACAGAGAAAAGGCCCAGGCTCGCTCGGCCAATTACAATTCTGAAACAAAACGTGCGTCTGGGGGGGGGGGTGCTGAAGCGCATCGGCCCCGCCTCCGCCTGCTCGTGTCACCGGGCGGGGGCGCGACCTTCAGCAGTAGCACCGGGGGGGGGGGGGGGGGGGCTCACAGCCGCCCCGAACGGGACCAGACAGACAAAAAAACACCTGAGCCCCACCCCCTCTCCAGCCCCGCCCCCTCTTCGACTTATTTGGGTCACACCGGGAGGTGGCAGGGATTTGGCCAAATCTTTTTGCCTGATGGCAAGTTATTCCACCCCTCACCCCCCCCCCTCACCTCACCTCCCCCCGTCTCAGTCCCCATGTTTTGTTGTTTCTAAACTGCAGGCCCCGCCCCTTCCTGTGGGAGGAGTTGCCCTGATGCGGCTACATTACGCTACATCACATTTATTTGGCAGACGCTTTTATCCAAACGCCACGTACAATAAGTGCACACCAAAGGTCATCGGAACAACAACAAAACACGGGTCGGATAAGGTACAACACTCATTATGTAACGGTTATTCATAGCCACGAACACATTAAGTCCAGTTCACACAGTGAGCATAGACTAGGTCAGAGAGTAATGTTTAGTCAAACTATGAGGCATGACAACAAGCTGCAACATCAAGATAATGATAGAAATGCAATATAAGTGCTGGATGGAGGTACGTGTAACATGAAAGTGGTGCGGGAACAAAGTATAAGGATATAAGTGATAAGAGTGATGCTAGATTGGGAGTGCCCAGCAGAGTGGCGATAGTTAGTCCAGGTGTCATCTGAGGAGATGCTGTGGAAGGTGGGCTATGGTACATGAGTCTGAAACTGGTTTGAGACACGGTCAGGCCACAGGATACCCCATATCAAACGCAGTGAAATATGCAGGAGAATCCCAGAACTCTCTGTGCATTTTCACTCACTTCACTTCTGCCCAAATCTGGGAAAAGCACCAGAGAAGCCAAAGTCCAGCCAGTCAAGCACGTAGGCCTACAACCTAACAGGATGACTTGTATGCATATTAAACAACTTCAAATGTCAGTGAGCAACCCAAGGAACCCTTTCGAAAATGAGAAGGAACAGGCCTGCATTTTACAATTTGTGCAAGCCCACCCGCTACTCACCCAGGAGAGACGACACAAGCGGATTCAGTGGACACACCTCTAAAACAAGGCCCCAAAAACGCCATCCTCGCCTCTTAAAGAAGGTGCTGGAACGTCCCACTCCACGGGCTAAGACAGAGCCCTTAAGGGGCTGGTAATTTGACCGTTCCGGCACACATCCACTGCAGATAGAATGCATGGAGGGTTTCATATATAATTTTCAGAAGGGGGGAAAAGCACCCTCAGTATGAACATAAATTTTATGATTTGATGAAGGAGGTTCCTGGAGGCGCCGCCCGGCTTCTGAGGAAAACGGGGCCTGAAACACTATAGCTCCTCCACTGCAGTCCGCCCTCAGAGCCAGCTGCTCCTGTCCTGTACGCGAGTGTGTATGCGTGCACGTATGTGTGTGTGCGTTTGTGTATGTGTGCGCACGTGTGTATGCATGTGTGTGTATGTGTCTGTTTATATATGTGTGTGTGTGCACGTGTGTATGCATGATTGCGTTTATATATATATATGTGTGTGTGTGTGTATGTGTGTATGTATATTCAATTCTATTTTATTTATTCATATACGCTTTTTACAGAGAACTGTCACAAAGACACTTTACAGAGTAGCAAGGCAAGAAACAAAAGCAAAAAGAGCAAACACAGGCCTCAACCCCCAAATAGCAAGTATATAAAGAAAAAAAAATGAAGGTCACTGAAACAACTATAAAACACAGGTCAGATAAGGTACAATGGTCATTATGTAACAGTTATTCATAGCCATGAACACATTAAGTCCAGTTCACACAGTAAGCATGGGCTAGGTCAGAGAGTAATGTTAATTCAAACTAGGTACAAGTGCAGTATAAGTGCTGGATGGAAGTATATGTGTAACATGAAAGTGCCACCAGAACAAAGTGGAAGGATATTAGTGATAAGAGTGATCTTAAGACTGGGAGTGCCCTGCATGGGGGAGATAGTTAGTCAGGACCTTGGTGGAAAATGGGCTACAAGAGCAAACGGAGCAAAACGCAGGCCTGAACCCCCAAATAGCAAGGACATAAGGTAAAAAACTCCCAGGGGGGAGAAAACCCTCAAACGGCGCTGAGAAAAAAACTCCCCAATGAGAAGAAATCTCAAGAGGAATCCGGCTGTAGAGGGGGAGCCCATCCTCTACTAGCCAGCCTGGTGTAAAGTAGAAGACAGCAAATAAAATGGGTTGAGCAGGTTACAGCTGAGGTGAAAGCTAACAGGAATGTTAGAATGTAGTATGTGTGTGTGTGTGTGTGTGCGTATATATATGTATATGTATATGTGTGTTTATGTGTGTGTGTGTGTGTTGGCTGTCACTCAAACAGAGGAGTGGGTTTCCCCACCGCCGTGCATCATGGGGGTTGTAGTCCTGTGTTCATTCTGCGCCTGTCCCTGAAATGACACGGCCTTCGGGGAGGCCGTTTTGGCAGGAGAGAGAGAACAGACCAGCCTCTAACAGATCCCAGCACATGGCCCGCCACCGCTCGCCCGGGCCAGGCTGGCGTCACACGCGGAGCGAGTGCCCGAAATCACGGGTCACCGCGCCCCTCGCCCAACGAGCCACGCGTGTGGCCGCCCCGTTCTGCCCGAGTCGGCCGGGCCTGGGCCGGCCTCGGCACTCAGAGCGGCCGCCCCCGGGTCGGGAGCATCACCCAACAGCAAAGACCACACCGCCCGACCGGCAAAGACCACACCGCCCGACCGGCAAAGACCACACCGCCCGACCGGCAAAGACCACCAAACTCACCGGCTCCGTTTTTCAAAAAGCTATTCCGAGGCATGTTTTCCACCGCGTGTAAAGGCTTCAGACAGGGAGTCTTCTCCGACGTCGGCCATGTCGCGTACAGAATTGAGCTGACGACTGCACGGACCCAAGGACTGTCAGGGACCCTGACAGGGAACATAAGTGCCACCAGAACCTTCGGGCATGGTGGTCAAGGTTTCGGGGGGGGGGAGGTCACGACTGTAACACTCAACTCATAACTCTCTTTCAGACAGCCTGCAAGACAAATGGTGCATTTCAGAACGGTGTGCGTTTCAGAATGGTTTCTGTAGGATGACTATTTAATTGCCTGAACACAGTGTATAATCTATAACTGACCAAAAAAAAAAGAGCTACTATTGTCTAACTCACATGGATTTTCATAGTGACGCTTCGAGAACAATGGTGTTGATCAAAGTCCTTCAAAAACAGCGACAGACAAAAAGAAATTAACGATGTTGAAGTTCTCAAAAACCCACGCAAGAGCATAAAAACTGACAGGTACGCGGTTCGAGCAGCGACGGCCACGTGGGAATTTTTCTTTTTTTTTTTTTACACGGCGTTCTTCTGGGTAAGTTATTCCGAGCTTTCATCCTGTCAGAATCGCTATGACAGCGGCTGTCGCGGTAACCGGCTCTTTTATTCCCCCGGCCTGGCACGGCGGTGGGAGGGAGCGCTGGCAGAGGTCTGCCCAGCAGGTAGAGGAAGGGGAAGCGACGCTTTTATATCACACTTAACGCGGAGAAAATGAATCCAGGCAGAGGCAAGATTGCCCAGGAGGGCGCGGTGCAGCTGGATATACTACAGCCCTGAGAAACGGGTTAAACGCCCTCCCGGCCTTCATAACTCAGGCTGCCGGCCACGGAAAGGCCCGGGTGTTCCGTCGCAGGGATCCCAGGCCCGGCCCAGGAGAGCAGCAGGGTCCGCTGGGCTCCGCCGATACGCTTAAATGATCAATGAAAGCGAACGCAGTGACCTCCTCTCACCTGCTTCCTCGGGCCCGAAGCCGCTGCCAATTTTGGGGTAAAAGCAAAAAGGAGAGGATTCTGGGGCCCTCCAAGAGGAGTACTGGGGACCCCTGTAACCCACACATCACTCACCACTCACCACTCACCACTCACCACTCATCACTCATCACTCATCACTCATCACTCTCCCACCTACACCCTCGGCCCCCTGTGCAGGGAGAACTGCGGCTGAAGTCTGCCACTCTTCCAACATACTCAACCCAGCACCTTAACACAAGCCAAAACAACTGAAGGAACCAATGCAGTACACTTTCAGTGTGTGGTGTTCAGCCCATTATGGTGTAAGATCACAAGTAAGTGATTAGACTGTTCTTACCTGAACATTCTAATGTTAATGTAGCAATCGCTACTGGTAACTGAAAGCAATGGAGTTCTAGAACACGGACTTAGTATTTAGAAAAATATTGCAAAAAAAAAAAAACCATACAACCAAGCAAAGGGTTAATTTGCTGCCAATGGCAAACAAAGAGGGCATAATGCATCTCGCGTCCAACTTCAACCCTTCCCATGACCCTCCAGCGGGTCCCGACGCACAGTTCAGGAGCCGCTGACAACATCACCATTGTGTTCAGACAAACGTAGATTCTTAACCCCAACCCAACGCGGACTTGCGTTTGCCCTTTCACCGCCCCGATGTGCACCGGACACACACAGCGGTGGCATTCAGGGGAAAAGCAGCGGCGATGACCCGTGTGCCTGGAAGTGCGTAGGAGCAGAGAGGCGGAGCCTGCAGCCTGCAGCCGCGCACGCCCGCCCCGGGATCAACCTCCGACGGCTCGGCGAACCGGGAGAATATGGGTCACCCTGACCCACTTTTCCTTCTTCCTTCCTTCCTTCCATTTCCTTTTCCTTTTTTCTCTCCCTCACATCGCAGAATCGCGGAATGAATTCCACGCGAAGGCCTCGCGAAGCTTGACGCCGACCGCCTTCGCTAGCACCCCGCAGAGTAAGGACGCGGCCCTCGTCCCTTCAGGAGGACATTAAGGCCTTATCGGCGAGCCCGCCTGTAAGCCGCGCATCTTAATTAGACGGCGTTCCCGGCCGAGGGCTGAGGCCGCACCGCCGCTTCCTCGAGGTTTCGGCACGGCCTCTCCCCTCCACCGGAGATCGTTTCATTCGCTAATGGCAAGGTTTTTTTTTTTTTTTTTTTAATGTGCAATAATAAAATCCTTATCCTTATTACAAAAAACATATTGAGCTTTACGCTATCTGAAGCAAAGGCATTCTCTGTTCGTTAACTTCCGTTTCCACGGGCGTGGGGGCGTGTCGAGGAGGAGGCGGCGGCGTCTCCGTGGCGACGTCCGCTGCCTTTTTTCACGATTACGTTCCTGGAGGCACGGCCGCTCGGCACCAACCACGCGGTGTCCGGTGTTTCTGGTTTGAACGGTCAGGCTCTGAACCAACTGTGAGCCTTACCAGAGTCCACCCAAACGTCCACAGATGCGCTTTCCTAATAAATGCCTCTGCCGGGTGCTACTGACAGGTTGCGATCTCAAGTCAGGTCCGATTGGAGGTCCCGACTAAAAGCCAACTCAACTAACGCGAGACAAAACTAGCTAGAACCAATCGGATTGCAGGAAAGCCAATCTGGCAAACCAACTTGTTTTCAGACACTCTAGACGGAGTTTCTGAGGTCAAGACAACGTTTACTTAAAACAAGACGATTCGTTTTCCCCTCAGTACAAACGAGCAAGTGGTCGCCGACGGGTTTTTTGTCCGCTGCTCAGCCACGGCACGCGGAGCGGCGGGCGGGCCGGAGCAGCGCTGGCGTACGGCGGCAGGGGCCCGCGAACACGAGGAACCCCCGGCCCTGTTTACAGCGAGGATAAGAGTCCGGCGGGAATAAAAATAGACGTTCGCAGACTGGAAAAGCGCCCCGACCCCCCGCAGTGAGGGACGCGTCCCGGGCCTGCCCGCATTCCATCTGCCCCGCGAACTGCGGCCCCGTCCTCCGGCCGACCTTCACAGACCAAACTGCGAGGGAGGGTGACCTGCCGCTAAACCCCCCCCCCCCCCTCACACCGCGCTGGGCCGATAACCGCCCTCTGTTTAATTACATCCCCTCCGTCTGCTTCTGACAGCGCTCCAGGGTGAGGATTGTCCGGAAAGTTCCGAGCGCGTGCTCTGTTAATGGGTAAGGAACCTAAAGGTCGCAGGTTCGATTCCTGGGTAGGACACCGCCGTTGTACCCTTGAGAAAGGTAGTTAACCTGCTGAATAAATGGATGCGATGCAAATGCCGTGTAAAACATGCTAGGTATGTAAAACCGTGTCTGCTAAATGCCTGTAATGTAATAATATATTCAGCTGTATAAATGGATGCAATGTAAGCAAAAAGCTAAGTAAAAAGATGTGTAAGTGTATCTGGATAAGAGCATTTGCTACATGCCAATAATATAAAATATAATGTGTGCACTATGAACAGAAAAAACCGCTCTGTGCCCACGCTAACTTTGTCTGGCCAGGGGTTAAAAGCTGCCACATCCCATGCACAAGCCTAGTATATAAATGTTTATGGGTATTGTAGTCTATGGCCTCTCTTACGCCGGTTATTTTAACTGACGTGTAGCTCCACCCCCTCAACACTTTTGTCTGCTCTTGAAGCAAGCAGCAGAATAGTTGTGGTGGCACTGCCTACATCTACGTTTTATTTGATAATTCACTCTGCGATGGTAAAAAAAACAAGACCAGGTCAAAACCTAGTATATGGCTGGACCCTTAGACACTTCATCCGGCCGACCAATGGTGTAACTTCATAACTCGGCCAACCAATGGTGTAACTTCAACACTCACTCAGTCACTCAGTCACAGACATTCGTGTGTATAGGGCTGGCCCCGCTGTTGCGGTCCAGGCAATAAATAAAGGTGGCCTCTCACAGGTGAAGACCGGCGGACTCGTCAGCCCACCCGTGAGCGGCTACATCAGCCATGAGCGAACAGTCAGGGGCGTACAGGCCTAAATCCTCCACGTTCTCACTCACAGCGGAAGTGGGGAGAGAGGGGCTTAATTAGATCGCCGCCCTTATTCCGGGCTGGAGGGAAGTCGGTGGGTCAGGCCTAATCTCCGGCTAATCGACCGGGTCAGCGCCCGGCGACCGGGGGGGTCAGAGGGCTGGGGGAGGAGGGGGGGCCCAGTGGAGCGGAGCGTCCGGCCGACACGACGAGCTCACACCGCCGCCACCGCGCGACACACTGACCCCATCGCAGGGAAGGTTACGTTACATTTATTCGGCAGACGCTTTTATCCAAAGCACAAAAAGTGCATTTCATGGTCGAAGACAACTGCTAAACACAGGCTCAGTAAGGTACAATACTTAGGCTATTTTGTACAGCTATTTCTAGCCGAGAACACAGTTTAGTTCACACAGTGAAGGTCCCGTCGTGCCGGGGGCGGGAATGCCACAGTCCGTACCCGCCGTGTGCAAGAGCCGCCAGCAGTTCGGCAGCACCCAGCCGCACGGCTCAGTAGTTTTTAAATCTGTGGTCACGAACACCGGGACGCTAAAGCACGGCACTGCAATATTGGCTCGTCTGCCGGTCTAAAAAGGTTTAGAAAGATCAACATTAAGAAGGATTTGGATAGCGAAGAGGCCAGTTGCTTCGAACAATAAAATACAATAAAATCAAATTCAGAACAAAAAAACACAAATGACGGGTGAAACTCAACAGATTTTATCAGACATTTTATCAGAAAACAATCAGGGGGGCAAACAGCATTTCCAGTACATAACAGTTTGATCCATTCCACGTGAAGCAGGTGACTGTAACCAGCCAGCTGCTGGTTTAATTCAGGTTCACTCGCCTGTTTGTTGTAACACCTGGAATGGCTCAAAGTGCGATGCACTGGGAGCTCTACGAAGAGGAAACAACTTGGCAATAATGGGTCTACTTTCATCAGAAGCAGGAGTTTGGCAGTTGTGTGGCTGACAGGTAGTCAGAAGTCCCAGTGCCACAACTGAAACAAGATTGGGGTGAGGAAGGGGTGGGGAGATATGCTTTTTCGGCTCCTGACTCGAGCGTCACAGAAACAATTCCTGCCCACTTATTCCTTCAGTTTGCTGACAATTTTCTTCCTTGAAAATCCTGTGTCAACTCTGCACATCCTCTCATTCAAGTTCGTGTGCTCTGCTCACCCCAGCATGGCGTATTGAATTACACCGTTTGTTTGTTTGCGAGGAAGCGTTCTCCGCGGATGAGTCGGCACGCTCCGCGATTTTTACGCACTGCACTCCTGTGCCGCAGGAAGATTCCGGGAGCGATTCAGGTTAAGAGCGTCGATCAAAGCCGGAACAGTGCCGTTCCACCAGCCGTTTAAAACCTGCCGCCTTCAACTCCAGCCCTCAAACCTCAATTCAGAACCCGACACACGCTTCAAAGCTAGGACGGGTTTCTACATGAGACTATGAACTTTTAGGTAAACTGATACCTAGTATGCATGATTTGAATGTGATACTACAGTGGGGCTACCTGTAGACGCTGATGCCGATTTCTGCAATATCCACTGGTGCGTATGATTGGCTCAGGCTTTTATTCTGAAGGAATTCTCTCCCGCTACATGAAAAATGTAGGGCTATTTGGAAATACCTTGAAAAACACGCCATGTGTTGACAGTGTGGAATATGCTGAGCAGGCAAGGCACCATCTTTCATTTTCATTTATCAAACTTAGCCTAACTCAAAGCCAACTCTTGCCAGCAAGCAGACTGGATCTTCGACCCACTGTGACTCAACAAAACCACGAAAACCTCATCAGTCAAAAAGCACTGAAAACTGGACAATGAGACACTTTCTCTGAAATACATGTTTCACCGTTTCTCATTACAACGGGCACTGTCAATTCTTACAGATTCTGCAGTGTTCACACAGTTCACCCAGCAGATTCATTCAATATTAGCCTATATATAGAATATATATTCTTACATTTATATGGCACTTTTCCGAATGCTCAAAGTGCTTTACAGTGAAGGGGAACTCACCTCACCCACCACCAATGTGTAGCAGCCACCTGGGTGATGCACGGCATCAGTTAGTACATTTTGCGGTGATATGAGGCAGTGCTTTTCCGTAGAGGAAGTCAGTAAGGTGAGGAAGGCCCAATAAGATGAGATAAGTTAAGATGAGGTAAACCTTTATTGATTGCCGGAGGGAAATTCAGGTGTCATAGCAGCAACAGCAGTGAGAATGAAACACAGGAGAGGTACAGGTAAGAGTAAGAAACATATGTACAGACTATCAATAAATGTAAATGTACAGTGAATACCCATGTGCAAGTGCGCCAGAGTCCATGGAGGAGTCAGTACTCAAAAGTCAGTAACGGACAGTGCAGGTCCTAAAGTTCTCATATGGGGGTCAAGCTTGGTTGTGGAGCCTGATGCCCATTGGCACACAGGACTGGCCGAGGCGCTTTGTGGTGTGCCGAGGAGGGATGAGTCCGTGGCTGAACGTGCTCCTCATCCTCGCTAGCTCATCACAGAAGGGATGGGAAGGGTTCTCCAGGAGAGCGTCCAGCTTCCTCCAATCAGGACTGCCGGTACAAGCAGGGGTACTCCGAGCACCTCAGACCTGGCCCGACGCAGAACTGGAGTCCCTTCAAGACCGTGCGGGGGGAAGTCATACGTCCGTGCGGTCCGAATGTCCCGTGCTCGCCGTTAAGCTTTCCTACGTTTCTCCCGTCACGTTTTCAAAATGATCTACGATGCAGACTCAGCCCGCGCCGGACGCGTCTGGCAGCGCGCAGATAAAGTTTATAAGGTCAGCGAATTTCGCGTGACTGTTAATAACTCATCAAGCGCAGCTGCAGTAGCTGCCGGAGTAATTATTACGCCTCGCTTCGCTGGACGCGTAATGGCGTCAAAATAGATAAATAAATAAATAAATAAATGAATGAAACGCGCTCCGGCAGAGGCGAATAACGCGCGGCGCGTGTCGTGCTGATTTCATTATCAGCGGCACGGGTGCCGTACGCGCGGCGGGTCCATCGCGGCAGAACGGTTCGTTAGCGATCGGCGCTAACGGTGGAAAGGAGAACCGCGGGCACTCTCACGAGGGCTAGCAACGGGAGGCCGAACGGACACCGAGGAGGAAGAACCAAATTCCATCGCTAACTCATCGATTTGAACAAATCTTGGTTTCATGGTTTTTGCTACGAAGTCGATGAAACATCGCCCTCCGCGAAACCTCCCCCCTCCGGTAGCTCTGACGCTTCTCTCCATCCGCTGAGGAGAGGTCTCTCAAACAGCCACCGTCCATGAAGCCAGGAAGACGTACACTTATCCGCTGAAGACTCCCGACGGACCGAGGGAGGCATTAGGAGGAAACCGCGGCAGCAGCGCGTGGATGGTTCAGTCGATGTAAACCTGGTTAAGCGAGTGGGAGGGCTGAGAGCTTCAGGTCTTCCGGTCAAAATGCCAGTAAAGGTCAGAGTGAGCGCGGCTCTCAGAAAAGCTCAGCGAGCGTCCTCAAACGGCTTCTGAGCTTTATCCAGTTCCTTTTTTGCGTTGTACAGGAAGCGAAAGTCCGCCGTGTGTCGAAGAACGGAGCTCCCCGTCGGTGTTCATCACCACGCACGAGCCTGGGGTAGGCGAAACGCCCTTCATAATTAACCCCAATCGCCGGCTTACAGAAGAGCGTACGACTCCAGGCCTGACACACCCGCTTATTAAACTCATCGGTCCGACCTTGGTGCGACCTTGGCACGGCCTCCAAACAGGATGACGACCTTGAACCCGAGAGCGAGAAGGGACAAAAGCCCGGGGCTGAGCGTGCAGGACCCCGCCAACCCGCGCGTGCCCGCTAAGGCCGCATCACCGCCTCTCCGGGTCGCATCACTGGAGACGCGCACTGAGACACTTCCTTTATGAGTGTCGTCACACGGCGTCTTAAACGATCAGGCATATTTACTTAGGGACTGATAAGAAAAGAAGACGGCGGGGGGGAATAAATTACAGGAACAGGCTGCTCTTGTTTTTTTTGGCAGGCTTCGGGTTCCTGAAGGTGTGAAGCGGTTCGGCCCGAACCGAGACGCATTCATCTTCCCCGGCTCCGCCAAGGGCACCCTCGCCCGCGCCCACCCCGCCGCCGGAGACGCTCCTCCAGCTGCAGAGAAGGCCCGCGGGGGCGCGGGACGGGGGTTCGGAGGGCTCTGCCGACGCACGGAAAAAAACGCGCGAGAGATTCTGCGCTCCGCGAGGGGGGGGGGGGGGGGGGCGGTCTAAAGACACTCAAAGGGGTCCGGAGGGAGGCCCGAACGCCTAAAAGATGGCAGGGGCGTAAATGGCGATTACCGTAATGCCGTTCCCACCGCGCAGGGCGCCAAATGCTTAGAATTCAAACACTGTGCTTCACCGAAATGTGTGTGTGTGTGTGTGTGAAACACTGTGCTTTACCAAAATGTGTGTGTGTGTGTGTGTGTGAAACACTGTGCTTTACCAAAATGTGTGTGTGTGTGTGTGTGAGAAACACTGTGCTTCACCGAAATGTGTGTGTGTGTGTGTGTGAAACACTGTGCTTTACCAAAATGTGTGTGTGTGTGTGTGTGTGAAACACTGTGCTTCACCGAAATGTGTGTGTGTGTGTGAAACACTGCTTTACCGAAATGTGTGTGTGTGTGTGTGTGTGAAACACTGTGCTTCACCGAAATGTGTGTGTGTGTGAAACACTGCTTTACCGAAATGTGTGTGTGTGTGTGTGTGTGAAACACTGTGCTTCACCGAAATGTGTGTGTGTGTGAAACACTGCTTTACCGAAATGTGTGTGTGTGTGTGTGTGAGAAACACTGTGCTTCACCGAAATGTGTGTGTGTGTGTGTGTGTGTGTGAAACACTGTGCTTTACCGAAACGTGTGTGTGTGTGTGTGTGTGTGTGTGAAACACTGTGCTTTACCGAAATGTGTGTGTGTGTGTGTGAAACACTGTGCTTTACCGAAATGTGCGTGTGTGTGTGAAACGCTGTGCTTTACCTTCATGCACGTCCAAAAGCACAACTGTGTGACGCAGAGAAGGGGCGTGTTCAGCAGTCTACCGCCCTGACTTCATCTCAGAAAGCCGACCCCCAGCCTGGCAGCCCACAAGACCCGCAACACACCCGCTGCCCAGGGGTTTCCGCTGTTGCCCAGCAACAGCCCGGCTCTGCCGCTTCTGCCCCCCATCCCCAAAACGGGCTACCAGGCTAGCGCGGTTCGTTTCAGACGGAGCCCCAAAAAAGTTACACGAGTGAGAAAGCCCTCAAACGTGAGTGGAAGTCCCGAAATCCCCCCAAAATCTGCGTTCTAACGTTCTCCTCGAGCACTGCTCAGTTCTGACACACGTTTCCTAAATTAACACCATTTCAATTTTTAGAAGAATCAAGCATCAAGTTAGCACGAGATTACGCGCAGGTAGGCAGAACAGTTTCTTTGTCTTTTCACACGTCTATCATAAGAATGCAAACAAAAACAGACGAGTCGTGTCCCAAGGCCTTTAGCTTAACTGTGGTTAAAAATGTCTGCAGCTTCAATCTGATCAACATCCCCAATCTACACGTACTGACCCTGATTACCATAAGCTGTAAAAGTTCACTCCATTTCCAACAGCGACAGGCTCGTATATCCAAAACAGCTAAGCAGCTAAGCCGCACCTTCGGTTCACTATTGATCCTTATTTATAAAACAGTAATGTGCAGGAAGGTTTTTAAGTCCAATTTTCAGCGTGCTACATTTAAAATGACGACCAAGCTGCACATTTATGCTGTGGCTCTATGAGCAAAACAAAAGAAAGAAAAGTGACTTGATGAAAATCCTTTGAGTTGCAATGATCATTCCGTCTTTGAGGGACAGTGACCAACACCTGTATTTTCATAACAGGCCTTTGAATTTGTTCATGCCCACAAATAGTGCTATTTTTTCCCATCTTTGCTTTGCAGGGACACTGGTGTGTCAGAGCAAACCGCGAGCAACAATTCTCCTCCTCCTCCTCCCCCCGTCCCAGAATTCCTCCCGTCCCGGTGCTACCGGTTCCCCGCGCGTCTGAGGTGAGTGCCAGAGTCGGGCTCGTTCTGGCTGAGGACACTCTGTGCCCTGTCGATTAGCGTAAGCTGGAACACGCTGTACGGTCGGGCGCGAGACAGCCGGGGAAGGACGGCGCGGTTAGCGACGGTTCCTCCGCGGGGGGGGGGGGGGGGGTCAGCGTCGGTCAGCGCAGACGTGTCGGGGTGGGGGGGGTGGGGAGGGGGGCTTAGGTGAGGGACGTGCGGGACGAGCCGCCACCGCCAGATCTGGAGCTTAGCGACAGATCCGCCCTGAGCCTGCGCGGATTCGGCTAAGCTCCCCCTCCAATCAGACGAGAGCGCTGTCAGACGCGCCCGGTTACCTTTCAGCACGACCCCTTACGAACTCTTTTGTTTTCACTACCTTCTAAAATTGTTTGTAAACATCGGCACGGAGCGTGGGGTCACACACAGTGTCCCCTCTCCTGCCGTTCGGTCACGCTAAATCTATCACTGGATTTCAAGTTTTAGTTTTGATTTTAAAAAGCGCTGTACTCAAACATGAGCCCGAAAGTCAACTACCGTGACTCTAATGAACGGGAAGACCGAAAAACAAATTTAGATATCTTAAAAGGAAGATCATACCAGTTGATCTGAAGCTGCGGACAGGGCATCATATCTATCTCATCACACCTAAAGCCGAGCCCCTTTCTGTGACCTCTGTTTAAACGACACAGCAGCAAGCGCACCAGAAACTGCCCGTCTCTGTCCAACTGGCGGGCTGAAGAGGTGTGAAGAGTCGCTGCGTTTAAAGCACTGACCCTGGAACACTGGACACCTCGGACGCAGAACGATAGGAGTTTGAAATTGACGAAGGGTAAAACGATCCTGCATCAGTCATTGGAGGCACTGGAATTACCCCGGCGGAAGAGAACGCGTTCATTTTGGAGGCAGCGTGGGCGTTGTTTAAGGTCTCGAGAAAAGGCTGTCGGGGGCTACCCTTTCAACTTGACCCAGGAACCAGAGTAGCGCAGATCTTTATCAGAGGAAGAGGATGTCTGGCGTCCCACGCAAAGTCTGAGGAGAACATAAACACTCAGGGTGTTGGGCTCGAACAATATTCCCCCTCACCGGTTCAAGCAAGTCTTCGGCGTTAAGGCCAAACGTGCGAACAGCAGGCGCCCTCCCACATTAACACATACGGCCATCTACGCGCAGGTGGCTAACAATAAATATTATAAATACATGTAATATCTACCCTTGAATTATATATGAAGGGCAAGCTTTGGCCTTGGCGGGGAGCAGTTCCTGCTGGACCCGTGGCTGAATTCACTGCGGTATACAGACTTGCTTTTCGCTCTTTTTTTTATGTCCTGGCAAACGGGGCGCTCCTGGGGCGGCTGTAAATCCACGACTCGCCCCCGAGCGCCGCCGCCGCTGCGTACGCGCCCGTCCCGTCCCGTCCCGTCCCCGCCACTCATCCATCTTGCCAGCCGGTCATAAATTCTTTTTTAAAAATCCCCCTTTTAGTTAATTGCTCGGCAAATGTAATTTTTAAAAAGCTTCTAAAAGAGGAAGATATAATTAATCCAGAATCTCAAGCCCCCTCATAACCCACCTCTTGCCCCCCCCCCCCACCCCCCCCTCCCCCCGCCCCCCGCCCCTCCGCCAAAGTCTTCTTGCCTCAGGCTGAGTACTGAATGTGTGTGGTGTCAGATTCCTGCATTAAACTAAAATGATTACGCAAGGAGGAAGCTCTTGGGTACTCTCTCTCTCTCTTTCTCCCTCCCTCACTCCCCCTTTCTCTTATCCTCTCTCCCTCTCCCTTCTCAATCCATCGTGCTTTCTCCCTTCATCCCTCTTTCTAGATTCATCTCCTCTCCTTCTCTCGAGCCTTCTCTCCCTCCCTGTCCCCCTCTCTCCATTTTCCTCCTTTCTCTCTCTCTCCCTCTCTCTCTCTCTCCCCCTCTATAACTCCTTTTCTCCCCCCATCCTCCTCTCTTCCCCTCTCGTTCCACAGCTTATTGTATCAGGCGCGATTGCCCTTGCCTGAGCCGTGAAGGTTCCGGAAAAGGACAGCCTTGCTAAGAAGTTCTGAAGGACGGCCCCTCTCTAATAAGGCAGTGCTGCAGTGCCCTTGGACTGTGAGTCCTCCGCCCGGGCGGCTCATGCATCAATCCGTCAGCTTACGCAGGCACGTCTCTCCAACCTTCCCCGGGCCGCGGGAACCGGGCCGGCATTTCGGTTATCCGCCCCCACCCCGCAGTCCCCGTTCTCAATATAACCTGCTTAAATTAAGACAAGAGTTGAGTAACGGTCCTAAACCTGTTTAAAAAAAAATTATAAAACCGCCACCCGACCGGGGCCATTTCAGGCCTTCCATTCAGCAGGCGGTGGTGTGCTATGACTCACTGCTCTGACCTTTACCTTCCTGCCCACAAAAAGGGGACCGTTAAACTGAAATAAAAACGCCTATGACAGTCAGAGCAGAGACGCGCGTTTTCTTTGAATTCGGGCCAGACAAACAGACCAAAGCAAACCCAGTTTGAATGCAGCTGAAAGCCACCACCGATTACCTTTCGGACTGCCTGTCAAAAATGTGCAGCCTATTTATAAAAAGATGCGAATTCAGACTTAACTGCGAAAGCAATCTTAATTTAAGTAACATTATATGTAGGTTTACTGGCAAGTCTCACTCCCAGTTGTACACTGTAATATCTGGAACAGTAGATGTCAGTAATAAGGCTTTTGCTTTTGTTTCAGTGGGATTGTGAAACGACAGGCTATTGTTATCCGACAGGCAACCATCTCCTCGAACAGCTTTCAAGCTGGATGCACCCAACCGACTCCCACATTACAACTAAAGGGAATTCAAAATCGACCAACAGGGGGGTGCTGCAAGTTCCAAAAAATTATATCTTGGACACCAAATGGCTGAATGAAATGAAAGTAGGTACACGTGATTGTTGGACAGATAAGAGTCAAAATACCAAGTCTGGTGCTCTAACCAAGCTTTTTGGTGCTTTTACCGAGTCAGCGTGGCAAATGACCATGGTTTTTAAGTCCAAAGAGGTGTGGGCCGATCGCTACAAGACTCATTATGGTTGTCTGACGCTCCATTTGGAACTTCTTTTCGAATTTCAACACCTGGAAACTGCCGAGGAACTTCGTCCGCAGACGCCGAGCAATCACAAATATGCATTTTCTTTCAGGAAATGCATCCCTGTAGTTTAAACTGCTCAACACTCATCTCAGATCAAGACAAACAAGAGACCTTCTTCTCTTCCAATTTCACAACACGCATGTTCACACAGAGTGCTCCACGTCCAGGCCCTGTTCGACATAGCAGGCATACTGCAACTGTCAACTTTGGAGACGCAACTGAAATGAAACCCATTTTAATGAATTTCCTGTAGCACTATGGTATAACGGACAGCCCAATACATTTCTGCACGTCAGTCATATGGTTTTGGTAAAAATAGGCCCTGAACAAGTACTGCCTGAAATTAGGAAAGGACCCTGAAAGGAAGGGACGCCGGTTGTTTCACGCTCTGACGTATGCGTGCGTGTTACACGCGCTGTATGTGAGCCGTAAATCACGCACACACACACACACACACACACACACGCACACACACACACACACACACACACACACACGGGTGTAGCACACGGGTCCGACCCATAAAAATGTCACAGCCCTGCAGCCCGGGGCCTAGAGCTGACATTTCTATACGGCAGACCCCCTCGGTGGCACATTTCCGTGGCTGACAGATGACCAGTCGCACGGGCACAGTGATTTAAGACACCCTTTTTTCCTCTCCTCCTCTTCCCCACCTCTGTTCACGCCGTACCCCAGTCCGGGAAGTCCTGCCTACCCTTGTCCCCTTTAAATAAAAAGGAAATAAGTACTAGGAGACACGGGGAGCTCTCTGACGTCAGCCATGGCGTTAGCTGTACGTTTGGGCTTACGTCCTCTTAATCTGAAGTATTCTTGCTGAGGCAGCGGCCTCCCATTGCTAGCCACCAGTTAATTTATTTACCCCCCCCCTCCCCCCAGGGATTTCTTAATTTAGCCCAATCAGTCGATCGAACTTGATAATCAGAGGGCAGTGTGAGGAGGGGGTGACTGCCCTCGTGTCACAAGCAGTGTTCGGAGCTGGCCGCCATCTTGGAAAGGTCCGTTTCATGACCCCCCCCCCCCCACTAACCCCCAGAAACCCTGACAGAGGACAGCCGGTTGGCTGTGTTTTATTGCTTTGTACTGCCTATGTCTGCATGAAACACACACACACACACACACACACACACACACACACACTGTATTTGTAAGCACTGCATAACAATAAAGGCAGTCAGGTAAAGCATTTCAGCGGTGGCAGAGATGCACGCACCATGCTTGCTCTTAGGGTCGAGTGGGTCATTCTGCTAACGCGCTGGTTTTGAGTGCGGTGGCACAACCTACTGTCCCCTACAGGGCAGCCCCCGGAGGACCCCCCCCACAGGGCAGTACCCACAGGACCCCCCCCCCCCCCACCCCCACAGGGCAGCCTGTAACTGGAAGCAGGGACTTGGCTAGTTATTTGGCTGTTATCACAGTGCAGGAGTGACTCGTGCGGTCGGTGGGGTGGACGCAGCCTGCCCACGCCCCTGCACACGGACTGAGCTTCTCCAACACAACGGCTGCAGGGCTGGCCTGGGGGGCCTTGGGGTGGCCGAGGGGGGGGTAGAGGAACGGAGGCTTGCTGTACACATTTTGGAGGGGTCCGAGCTTTCTCCTGAACCGATGGGGACGCTGCAGTGACTGGACAGGCCAGTGAACGCAGCCCAGTTTAAATCTATTGAACAGCACCAATTATTACACATCACATGTTCCATCGCTTTAGCTGTGCGGCTAGCGCTAACTAGCCATTACTAACATGTTTACGCTACGACATGGTTATGAATGCATAGCGCCCGCTTTATGAAGCTTCAATTAATGCAGACCTTCAGAGGGCTTTACGTTCCCCTGCCTCGTCACACCCCAGTGAGGCCATTTCATCCCTCCATCCATCCCTCTCTCCATCCCTCCATCCCTCCACCCATCTCCCTCTCAGGGCCTCAGGTACAGGGCCGAAGTCCAGCGCACCTCGTTTACAGCACAGCTCCTGACACGGAAACTGAAACGACAACAAGCGGCCGTTTGGCCGCACGCGTAACCCGCCTGCCCCGCCTGCCCTGCCCTCTGGGGAGCGTGACTCACTCCCGGCTCCACGCCGCTGATAGCGAAAGCACGGTCGCCCCTGCGTTCGAAGCCAAAATATTTACATTTTTAAAAAAATTCTCCTGAAAACTCATTAAGCAGCACCACCAAGTGCAATCCTATCCACACACACAAGGCCACGCAGATACAGAGCGCCGGACTCTGCTGTTAACAAGCAGAACGTCACGCCATTAACAAGCAGAGGGGACGAAGGAACACCGGAGTATCTGGAGAGGCTAAAGAGTCTGTGGACTCCCTCCACATTTACGGGCTTTGGGTTTCAAACGCTTCCGCAGAGTTGGCCTCCTGCAGCACAGCGGCGGGTCCGTTCCGTACAGCGCAGCTGAAAAAAGCTCGGGCTTCTCGTTATGACAGTACAGTGTTACTAAAAGTATACGAGCCAACTTTAGCAATACAACACCCTTTAAACATTTCTCTCTATAAGTACACACGGGCTATATAATGTTATGGCTCATGATTCCGTTTGGCTCCAGAATATATTCAATAATTCATGGAAGCTATGGATTGCCGTTGAGCTAACTAAAGTAAGAATTAATTCTCATTCCGGTCCTGCTTCGTGTATCTAAATAAAGAGGGACCTAAACTTGGAGTCCTGGTCTCTTTCCGAGCGCAGGCGAGGCTAACCCAATCGCTGCCGTTCCCTAATCAGGCGCGGGGGCGCAGATAAACTGCGCTGTGACGCAGGCGGCGCGTCACACGCCTGTTTTACCGCACCTGTCCGTCAGCGGAGCTTCCTGGCAGCCGTATGGCGCGCTGCAACAGGAAGCGGTTCGGCGCACCTGCCGAGGTCAGCGCCTCCGACGGCAGGTGTCCGCGTTCCCCCTCACATCACTGTCACATTAAAGCGGTGCAGAGGACGCGAAACATTTCCCGAAGCAAAGAAAAAAACAGAGAACGGAACTGTTTACACTGTTAACGGTAACACCGGCAGGCAAAAACACTCAGTTACCTTTAGCTGCCTTTTCACCTCTTTACAAAAAAAAAAACCCCAAAGAAAAAGGCGTTCGTTTGATAAACGAAAAAGAAATGATTATTTACAACTGCGTTTCAGCCAGCCAGTCAGAGACCGTCTCCCCCTGAAACGTACGAAGCACCAGGCTTCACGCTCGCCAGCCAATCAGACACCGCCCAGAGCTTCAGTTCTGCGACAGGAGCCGGCTCACCCCTGAAACAGATTCACGGCGTTTCTCCCCACCGTGGGGGGGGGGGGGGATAACCAAACAAAGGCAGTAAATGACACACTTCCCGTTCAGATAAGGCGCTGGTTTATCTGCAATAATCCAAGATGGCCACGTACTCTTGACATTCTGCGTGTTTACTGGTGAAGCAGAAAGACAAAACAGAGGCAAAGTTTCCATCCTGCAGGATCTGCTGAAAACACCACTGTGTCCAAAAACCCTGAGACAAGCGGCCGTGTGGGGAAGAAGACACAGGTCGGGGCCCTTGGTGGGGGGGGGGTAACACAGGTTGGGGCTCTGGGGGAAGAGCACACAGATTGGGGCCCTAGGTTGGGGAAGGGGGGGGGACAGGTCCGCGCCCGGGGGGAGAGGACACCAGGTTATGTGGGACCATGGAGTAAAAATGCAGGCGTATAAAGGGATAATGTGAAACTCGATGTGACGGCTCCTTTCTCCTCCAGAGAGCCTGAGTCAGGAGGCGGCGTGTTCAGTACAGGTTATCTGGGCGTGTGCCGTCTCAACTGGTATAAAAACACCTGTCTGGCCAAACACCCATTACTGGAACTGGCCCACATTATACGCCCACCATGTGCTGTATATAACGTCACTTCCATCAACATCAAAGGGCCGAGCAACGAACACAGAAGTGTGCCGGTGATCGCTGATCACAGGCAATGTATATGCAGACCTAAAAGAAACATAAAGAAAGGACAGGCAGCGGAGCCTCAGCCTAACGCTGCAGGTGAAGTCTGGGTGGGGGGGTGGGGGAGGGAGGGGTTATTCACACCTGGGCAGAGCTCTGAGCTCAGGTACGGTGTGAAATAATGACTCGCGATACGCACGCACCGACGCGCACCGCCACACACCGACGCACGCCGCACCCGCG
Source organism: Anguilla anguilla (assembly GCF_013347855.1). NCBI lineage: Eukaryota > Metazoa > Chordata > Actinopteri > Anguilliformes > Anguillidae > Anguilla > Anguilla anguilla. The sequence goes on from NC_049212.1 coordinate 10,354,729, forward strand.
GCTGCCGGACGACACTGCGAGAACTCAAGAACACCGAACCACCGCCGCCAGCTTCGGTTTTACCGCCATCCGACACTGACCCGGTTCCAGCCGTACGGCGGAAAACACCACCGGTCACACCAGATCCAGAAACCTGCCGAATAAACGTAATATCTCCCCCCATATTTCTCTGAACTGCAACCACAGGTTTAAAGACGGGGAAAAGAGCCTGTGGGTCTTCAGGACCAGGGTAGAGCAGCCCTAACGGACGAGGGCTGAGCGTCACACGTCAAACGCACCGCCAAAGCTTCGGTCGAACGCAGGGCCGGATAAACACCGGGGACTTCAATCTTACATCCATTTCTAGTTTACCAGAAACTCCGCAGAACGTCAGCAAAACCTCTCATTTCTTTCACACACACTGCCAAAAATCTACTGCAACTACGGCACTCAATCACTACGCTGTGAATTTTAGAAAGAACAGTGAGCGGCTAAAAATGAACAAATTTCAAAAAGAAGTTTGTTGTTATTAACAAAAACTGAAAGACAGACTAAAACTCTCTCTCCACAGATGTATATACACTCAATGGCCACTGTGTTAGCTACACGTGCCTGCTAACACAAATAGCCTGAGCCATCAAACAGCACATCGAGTGGCTGCGACTCAGTATATAAAAGCGTGCAGACGTGGTGAAGAGGTTTAGTTATTTGACCAAGACGTGTGATCTAAGCGACCGTGACGGTGGTACGACTGTTGGAGCCAGACGTGGTGGTTCCAGCATCTCAGAAAAAGCTGCCCTCCTGAGACTTTCACACAATTCAGTCTCTACAATTTGTAGAGAACGGTGCGATAAATAAAGACATCCAAGCGAGCGGCAGTTCTGTGGGCAAAAACGCCTTGTTAATGAGACAGGTCAGAGGAGAATGGGTAGATATTAAGTTAACAGAAAGGCCTGCACAGTCCCCTGATCTCAAGCCAAGAGAGCACATTGGGATAATGTGGAAGGGTAGGTTTTGCAGCAGGAATCTGTGGCTGAAAAATATGCAGGAACTGCACAATGCCATCAAGTCAGCATGGACCAAAAGCCCTAAGGCATGTTCCCAGCACCTTGTTGAATCTTTGCCACTAAGTACTAGATATGTGTACCTGGCCACTGAGTGTGTGTGTGTGTGTGTGAGTGTGTGTGAGTGTGTGTGAGTGCGTGCGTGTGTGGGTGTGAGTGGGGGCATGTTTTACTATCTTTGTGAGAACCAAATGTCCCCACAAGGATAGAAAGATGAGGAAAACTACACAAGATGGGGACTTTTTGCTGGTCCCCACAAGTTCAAGAGGCTGTTTTAGGGTTAGGACTTAGGGTTAGGGTTACAATTAGGCTAAGGTTAGGGTTATGGTTAGGCATGTAATAGTTGGGGTTAGGGTTAGAGGTTACGGAATGAATTTAAGTCAATGGGAAGTCCTCACAAGTATAGCAATACAAACATGCGTGCGTGTGTGTGTGTGTGTGTGTGTGTGTGTGTGTATATGCTTACTTAAAACAGTTAGTTGCAGTTAAGTAATTTGATTGGGCAAGAGCCATTCCATGACAGCATTTGAACTGTTTACCGTAACGCATCACTGTTTGTATTTTAATTGATACATTTCTACACAGAAACAATTTTTTATGGAACCCTGAAGGAATTATGTTTGTTGGCAGAGCCAAATAAATGACAAAATCATAATTTGTTGTCTCAATCATTCCTAGAAAGACAGTTTGCAGGCTAGAAGACTGTTGTATAAAAACAATATTACACTGAAGGTTGTGCTGTTATACTGCATATCAGCACGGCTGTGATTCACTTGTAGGCACAAGGCCACAGGCCAAATATATACATATACACACATACATACACATACACACACATTCATACATGCACATACACACACAGTGATGTGCAAGAGTTTGAGCACTGCTGGTCAAAGTGAATGTTTGGTTCAAGATAAAATGAGCTCAGCAGGGACCAAAAGTTAAACATGATATATTTCTCTTTTGTTTTTTACTTGCTGAATTTAACACATTAAAAAAGAAAAGTAAATGTGGCAAATGTGCAAAAGTAGCAATACTTAGTAATGCCTCCTTTGGCAGAAATCACAGCTTACAAACGTAGCCAGCTAACGGTCTTTCGATTCTTGCCTAAATAATTTTTTCCCCACTCTTCCTTGCAGGACACATCTAGTTCAGAAATATTCTCAGGTCTTCTTGCATGCTCTGCATGTTTGAAATCTCCCCACAGATTTTCAATAATATTCAAGTCTGGGGACTGTGAAGGCCATTCCAAAAACCTTTATCTTTCACAACTTTAAAGTAGCTCATGGTTGAATTTTGAAGAAGGCCTAAGTTTTGGATCACTGTCTTTGTTGAAATATCCAAACTCTTTCCAGCTTCAATTTCTTCACTGATTCTGGGACACTACCTTCACTACCTGCCACACAACCCCAAAGTATAATAGATCCACCGCATCCTTAAGGGTTCGCAAGGCGTTCATTTCGTCAACTGCTTCCTCCGATTTTCTCCAAATGTATCTTTGGAGGTTATAGCCAAAGAGTTAATTTTTTTGCTTCATCAGTCCACGGCACTTTGCTCCAAAAGGTCTCTGGCTCATCCAAGAGTTGTGTTGCATAAATTCACAACTCTTAGGCTATAGCTAACTTATGGGATGAGACTGCAGGAAAGGTTTCCTTTCAACAACTCTTCCACGCAGCTCAGTTTTGTATAAGCAACACCACACAGTGAAACAGTGCACCAGTGCTCCAGAGTGCCAACAAACCTTTCTGCAGCCCTTTGCAGTAATACGCGAGTTTCGCTTCGCATACCTGACTAGTCTATGAGAAGTTCTATGAGAGACTTTCCTTGGTCTCGCAGATCTCACCTCAGCTTTAAGAGCCTTCCCTGAACTTCTATTTCGTAATCATATTTCGGACAGTGAAAATTCTATCCTGGAAGGGTGTAGATATCTTCTTACAGCCTTTCCCTGCTTTGTAAGAGTCAATTATCTATAATTTCAAGGCCTGCTTTCACTAGGTCAGCTGCTTAGAGAAACCAATGGTTGTTCAGAGTAAGCACGATATTCGCTAAGTTCTGGAATTGTCTTCTCCTGCCTTAATTTAAGGCATAAGTCAAATTTAGAGACTTTTTTTTAAAAAAAGGAAAAAAGTGAATAAACTGGAAGGGCACCTAAACTTTTGCATATGCCACATGTATAGTTTTGTTTTAAACTGTCAAATTCAGCAAATACATAATAATTGTGAATAAAAAATTTCAGAGATATGTCAGGTTTAAGTTTGTACCCTGCAGAGGTTTGTTTTAACTATATTTCACTATATAACTATATTTTTAACTATATAAATTCAACAAAACATGCAGTTTGACCAGGGGTGCCAAAACTTTTGCATACATGGTTTCAGCTTCCAATACAGTGCTTGGCTTCCAATTGAACACAGTAATAGCATCCAAAGGAATCACATTTTTTCTATATTAGTAACACAAAGAAAGAAAAAAACAATAAAGTGGCCATATAAAATAATACTATGAACTGATACCATACAGTAGGACCAAGGGAAATGGGTTTGAACCAAAGTACAAGACTAAGTACACAAAGAGGAATGCTTTTGCTTGGAATGATTGAAACAGAGCAGGTGCTTCCATGTTGTGAAGGGGGAAGTTGGGACTCCCTTTCGATGCACCTGAACCAACAGAAAGAGGTGTGGGAACAGCCCCTCCCGCGGGCCTCCTGCGGCCTTTTGACCTGGACCTTTGCCTTCTTCAGTTCGCGTATTGATCGACATGAGAAGACCACCACATAATCACTCCCGACGCCGCAAATCCAAAAATCCATAAGTCTGTCATCTCCACACTCGCGTGTCACCGCGGCAGAGCCATTTAAAACAACTGCTGTTACTCCACGTTTTCTTAATTAGTGCTAATCTTTGCTTGTTACTCTTATTCGACAATGGGCTGCACAAAAAGACATAAGACGTTGCGGGTGATCAACTATAAGCGACGACATTATTCGGGGTGATGGCACCAAACAGTCACCAGGACCTCGAATAGGACAGTGCATTTCACAGACATTTCTGTTCTTCATTGATCTCCGATGCCCAAAACCAAACACACTTCCGAACAGCTTCATGGAAGCATATAGACGAAACAACTCCAGTTCTTCTTCAAATGAAAAATATGCGTAAATTAGGATACCATTAAGAAAAAGTAGTAAATATGCAAGTGCTAATTCTGTGAGTATCCTTTCACGGTAGGTTTGCAATGCAGATCAAGACAGTCAGCAGAACCTATGCCAAATCTTTAGCCTGCTAGTATGAGCAGGTCAGGCGCTAGTTGGCAGAAACGAACATAATAATAACAATAATTATTATTATTATCATTTATTATTATTATTATTATTATTATTATTATTATTATTAATAATAATAATAATAATAATAATGATAATAGTGATAATAATGATAATAATGATGATAATAATAATAATATATTTTGTTATTCTTTTTTTTTCATTATTTGTATTATTAGCGGACCTTTTTCCAACGGCCAAATGTCGTCAGATCGTAGGCTACAGATATTGCTCTAATCAAACCCATTTACTACTTAACTAACATAAAATAAAAGACTGATTGCAATGAATCGCCAACAAGCACGGTAGACTAAACAAGCACACACGTACCAGTTACATTTTTATATTTTGTTTATTATTTATTTTTGTAATATTGTGATTAAACAATTCTGAATCTATCGGCTACTCCAGCGGCACCGCGACATGAGCAACCCGTAGCTGATAAGAACGCAAATTTTTATTGATAAAACGAAACAAAATGGAATCTGCATTCGCGTTCACCCCACGGGCTTGACACAACCCCACTCTCCAGTCATATGTAGCTTCTAATTTTCCAAGTGCACCCCGCTGTATAGCACAAAATAATTACAACAAAGCAAATGTAGTCCACACACTTAAATCGGGACACACGACACAGCAAAAAATATAAAGCGCATTCCCGATTTATACCTCGTTATTTAACAGCTTCCTTCCAGTTATCTACAGTCGTTTTACACGTACCTGCTCGACTCTACCACAGCGCTTCGTAGAAAAACACGATGCATCTTTCCAAACGAGAATCCTCCGAAATCCTCCACTAGGCCCAGTGTACTCGTATTTTCTTTCGACGGTGTCGATTTAAATTATAGTGGACCGGTGAAAAACTAAATTCGCTCTGAAAACGTCTCGCTCTTGAAACGAAACAATTGAGCTCCGCGCCCAGCACTCGGGTCTGACGGAATTGTTTATTCAAGGTATCCCCGGCACTCTGCAATGCAATATTCACTCCTCCTCTCTTCTGCGTGACGCAATTCTTAAAGGGCCACTGATCTTTCTGCCCTGATCCGTGCCAGTCAGTGTCGGATCTGATGTCAAGAAGCTTTTCTATATCACAAAAAAACTATAAAAGCCATTAACTCTATACTGGGGATTAAGTCCCCAACACACAAAAAGAACCTACCAACAAACTGAATGCATTAACACATTATCTTAGTTTAATGGCAAAGTGGAAGTGATCATATTTACAAAATAATATTATTTCTTCACTGTAACTAGACACGCAGTGTTTCGTTGAAACTGAACTCCATAACCTTATGAGCAAATTAACGAATAACTTGGCCACGTGGGTTAAATCCAAACGAGTCTCGCGCTGGGAGTGTGCTCTCCAGGCGCGTTTGGGTTGGGTTTTCACTGTTCTCTTGTGAATAATAAAAAAGAAGTTGTTAACCTTCTTGTGACCCACCCGGACCCACCCCTACTCCAGGGCAGGTCCTTTTTATTTATTCAAGAAGGGCAGCACATTTCCTGCTCCCCCTGCGGTGACAGGGAGCCTCCCGAAACGGAGCTGCGATTTCCGCGCGAGAGCGGGAGGAACTTGCCTACGCAGCTGTAGCCTGTGCCCGCTTCTCCAGAATGCGTAAACCACACTCGTGTGGCGGCAAAAACGCGGCAGCAAAAAAATACGTATAAACTCAACCTAGAGCAAATAAAAGATCCGCTTTTTTAGTGGAAATCAAATCGAGCGGTGTGCCTTACATTCATTGGTATCAAAGTGGGTTAACACAACAAGCATCGTGGCCATCTTGTTAAGATGCTAAAAGGTCACTTCGAAGCCCTGACCAGCTAATTTATTTGCCAAGTAGAAGTGGAGAGTAGATGATTATTCATGAATAATGTTTTTTTTTTTTCATTTAAAGTAATATTTAATTAAGCATGTGATGGACAATTTCTATTTATAGCCAGTTTATTTGTTTTCTGAAATGGTGAACAGCTAATCAATAAGAGAGGGTCTTTGCATTGTGATAAATGTACTTGGAACTGTAAATCTTTTTAGTGGCGCTGGTTTAACTGCACACACTGCGCTGTCTGTTCTGCTTAATTTTTTATGTTGGATGTTCTCCGTGAACAGATTTGAACTCTGTGACTTTCCACTGCTTGTGGAAATGCACTGAATCAGCAATTTAATCTGTATCTGGCCTCAAAGACCTATGAACTTTACTGACCTTTCCTCTCTGTCCTTTAACCCGAAAAGGCTCTGAGAACTTAGACACAAGATTCTCCTATTCATTTGGCTATTCATAAGAACCCCCGACCTCTACCCCACCAGCCTTTCACAGAAATGCAGGTCCATGAACCTTAACCCTTGACCTCGACAGGGAAGTGTTTTTTCCCCATAGTTTTTTTTTTTTTTTTAAAGAGGAGTGAAGTTTATTTCAGAAGTCATCACCTTGTGTAAAACTGAACAGCTTGCTTCACTCTACTCCACAGATAGCAGAGGGAAGGGAAAGGCTCATTTACTGAACAAGAAATGAGTAGAAAAGGGCAGCATTTAGGGTGACCGTTAAGTTAACAGCCTTGTAAAAATCATTTGTACTGTTTGTTGTGGCATCCTGGTGTTTCATAGGTCACTGTGTTTATTGGTCATGGTCACGCTCCAGGAACGGCGTCTCTTTCCTCACTCAGTAATCCGGCGACCCCACTGACAGCGCACTTTTCTCTCCAACTGAAACCCGCCTTTGCCCGCGGCCACATCGGGTCTGTACTCTAATTGTGAGCCTACATTGGGGACCTTCTGCATTAGAACCGTTACACCACACACACACACACTCCTGCTTGTGCTGCAATTAATTGAAATCAGCTAAGACAAGAATAGCTGTCAGATTTTGATTTGCCTGGGCATCTAATTATTAAAGGGAGAAATGTTGGCAGATGAGATTTTGTAATTCCTATTTAGAACTGGGGAGACCACAACCCAAAAAATGCAACAAAAAGACAGTGCTTGTGGATCAACGTCAAGAGAAGTTAAATGTTCATTTGCTTTTTTTTTTTGGCATGAACTAATGATGACACATGGACCATGCTACATAATTAGGAAATATTTTAAAATAAAATATTGGATTAGAAGGTTCCTGGCTCCTGCTCATTGTATTTTACATAAGATAAACACCCCCTGCTTCTGCTAGACGTTCCTGGACTCTCATCTGACCCACTATCATATCTGGTGGTTGGTAAAAAATACTGTAAGTGTGGTTAGTTTTTCTGTAATGAATCAGTCTCACCTCAGGTGAAGCTGACCTGAGGCTAAGGTGTGTCAGGTGAAAACGTCACAGTAAATTCTCCCGCTGACACCTGTCGAGACTGAAAAAAAAGACAGAGTCAAACACCTGGATACTGGATATGGGACACGAGGGTAGCTGAGGTTATTCATTTGAACTATTCCCAATTGTTTTCTGAAAGTCAAACAGTTCTCTTTATCATGCATATTGTGCGTTTTAAATTCACACAGGACTGAACAGTATGAGGTCAGAGAGGGTGTACGCTAAGCCAGAGGCCTGGAGGCTCTCAGGTGGTTTAAAGGTGTTAAGAGGTGTTCGCCTGGAGCGCAGGTTAACTCACACAGGTTAAGCATCTCACGCTCTCTTCCGTCTGTTGTCTGTCTGTCAGTCTTGTGACTTCAGGCGCTCATTATTTTTATCGTTTGAGGGAGCTGACTGATAACCTGCAGCTGAATTAACAGAGTGCAGACTGACAGACAGACAGACAGACTGACAGACAGACAGACAAGAAGCTCAAACTGAGTTCACACGCTTGATAACTCCGAGAAAATATGTTTGTAATTTTTTTAATTTTTAATCTGTGTTTCTACACCTCCATCAAGGATTGTATTTAAAAAGTTTGAGCATTCTTCTGAATTTTCACCAGGTGTGGGCTACACCATGAAGCTGAATGACAGTTCACTTAATGAACATCAAATATAACAAGCAACATTTCAAATGGTTCCAATTAATTGTTTCCAGCAATAAACACTGTACCTGTGTGAGCACGACGGCTGATGTCAGAGTGATGGACTGACAGTTGAATTTGAATTTAGCTGACTGTGACCAGCGCTCTGTAGTGCTGTCACACATCAGACTCAGTCCCACAGGGATAGGGTGGTCACTCACAGTGTCTTATGGGTTTTTGCTGCAAAGATCGGCCACTAGTCCCTCCCCAGGCACTGCCACTTACAGCGTAGGCTTGACACCAGACACTCTACCTCTAGTCTGCCAGATTGGTTCCCGGAAAAATGCTCAATTCTGATTGGTTCTACCAAGATGATTCATCAGATGCAGTATCCAGTCATTGGTTTATTAGCAAAGTACATCCCTAGAAAGTAGGCAGATGTCAAAGTGGGCAAAATTTGAAGTGTCACTATCAACCTGGTTGTTTATATTGTACCATAAGATTATGAGCCAGACAGGTGTGGCTACCTGCGCTGCAGGTTAATGGACATCTGCTCTCCTGTGCTGTGCTGTTCGGCTGGTAGTCAGAGGTGGAAAATCCAGGTTCAGAAAGTACAAGTCTTCCCCAATATATTATTTCAATCACCTGGACTTGCTCATTAGCCCAACGCTTCAGCCAGGAGGTGGAGCGAATGAGTGAAATCAGCTGGACGAGCCGATGGGTGGAAGAAACACACGGCAGGACTTTCGACTTTCAGACCCCTGAACTTTCCCCCTCTGCTGGCGGTGTGCAGAACAGAGGCTGACTGACTGGTGCGGGTCTCAAAGCTGCACACCCAGCGGCAGGGCTCTTCAGATGGGTGCGGGAGGAACTGAAAATTAATCCCAGGGGTTCAAAAAGGTGGTCTCGGTTTTTTGTTTTTCATATTTAAAAAATGCTGTGCAATTCTTGCACCAAAATGCATGTTTTCTTTAACAGAAAGAAAACAAAGGCTCCGAATATCAGTTAACATTCGACTCATAATTAAATGTCCTCAAACAATATTCAGCATTTTTCAAATGAGTATTTGGGTTTCTGTAACAATACACAATCAGGCATTATCAGTGCAGATATGAACTAATCCTGCTGTACTCATTAAAACAAGCTGCCAGCTTGGTACGACTGACAGAGACACATTCCCATCCTTTACATGAAAAATAACTGTTTAGAAACAGTACGCCGTTACATTATTTTAAGATCCTACGGGTGACAAATGAACAAAAGCTTAATAAAATTAAATCCCGCTGTCACGGCAACACGCCCGTTCCCGTAGGGCATACAATTTCAGATTTACCGTTTAAGGTTTAATAGCGAATGTCTGAATTGATTTATCCACACGCGGCAGATGCAGGCAAAGCATCTCCAAAGCCGCGATAAAGTCGTTCGTGCGGGAACAGAGGTTCAGCTCATGGTTACTGGGGCAGATTAGTGGTCCACTTTCACGTGAACCCATATGGGATGGCCTGTGGGATTGTTTTTTTTTTTTTTCATCCTGGGATTGAATTTGATATTGCATGTACAGTATCTGCACCCTATTCACGCCACCAAAAAAAAAAAAACACACCGCCCACATGGCTTTTGTGTGATCCATTCTTCCTGAAATATGACTAACGGCCACATAAAAGGATCTGTGATGAAAAGCCGTTGTCTCTCTGCCCCATAGGCAGGAAAACAGGACAGGCCTCAGACAGAAGTTCCTGGTAGTTCCAGGGAAAACAGTTTAACTGCCAGGAGACATTGGCCCTTGAACTTGCTGGCTTCTGTGATGATTACTTTGTACAGGAATAGCAGAGGGTATGGGACAGGAAAGCAGGTGCAAACAGGGATACAGTGGAGAGTCAGAGAGAGACAGAGAGAGACAGAGAGAGAGAGAGGGAGGGAGGGAGTAAGAGAGGGAGTGAGAGAAAGAGACAGAGGACCTATTCACTGTAAGATGCCCTTTGGACTCAAAAACAAAGGTGGCTGGGTTAGCCTTAGAACCCAGGACGGGATTAATAAGTAACAAGTTCAATGTTGTGTTATTTGGGCCACCACATTGACAGTTGGGAGGTGGGGGATTTTTTTTTTTTTTTTGAGGGGGTGGGGGGGCACAGGGGCAGATTGCTAGAGTGAAAACATGGGACACAGGCATGGCCACCCCTAACCTTTTGGGGGCGCTCAGTGAAATTTTTATGTGAGCCCCCTTCCCTTTGTATTAACATGATATATTGTGAACATGTGGGGGTGATATATGGGGGATTGTGATCTCAGACCAGTGGTGGGGGGTTGAATTGGCCTATCGAGTGACTTTCCCATACCACCCCCCCAATATGCATCCACAGGTACAGTATAATACCATGGTGAACCAATGGGAGGAAGAACAAAAAAAAGAATTGTACAACTCACTGTTACAGTGCCTCCATGTGATTGTAGGGCAACGAACACCTCACACACACACAGAGGTGAGTGACGGGTCCAGGTGCCAAAGTTCACTGCCAGTGATCAAATCAGTGTGGCACAAGCCACAGGCAGAGACTAAAAAAAGTATACATTTTAACTTAATTAAAGGGGAAGTGGGAGATTTCTCCAGAGAAATCCCAGGCTGCTGTAATTACAGAGATAGGGTGGTAATGAAAACTTACAAGCGCAACGTAGGTTTGCCTCCACCTTATTGGCCTTCTGTTTTGACTCTTTAAAAGATGTTGCCTGTATGCTTCAGATAGGATGAGGTCACTACGGCGACCTTTGCCCTCTGACCTTGTGTCCCATTGAGACTCACAGGGCGCGTTCCATTTCTTTTCACTCCTCACCTCCTTTCCTCCACTCCCCCACTACCACTCGTCTCCTACCCGGAAGTATGTGGAGGATAGGAGGGGAGTGCCAATATTGAAGGAGACGAGTGAAGCACACAGAACTTTACTGGTGAAACAGCTTCAAACTCGTCTGCTCCAATATTGGGAGACTGGAGGGAGGGAGGACACAAAGATCGGTTTCCGGGGCATGGAGGGGACGAGGTGGTAGTGGAGGAATGGAGGACACATTTTTCGAGTATTGGGACGCACCCCTCGTTTGCAGGTTTTCTACTGTGAGTGCGGGACCTTCTTAAATGCTTAAAGCGAGGGACCCAAGCATTATTACCAAACAAATAAAGTTGCAGAAGAGAGGCTATCAAACCATGCCATATGTGCGCAGATGCTAGCCAGACTAAACCCTTCTCACGCTGCAAGCCAGCCATCGTTGTTTCACAAAGAAATTCAATATTCATCGCTCACGGATGTGGGTCGGACACCCGCACTTCACCGGACGAAAGCTGGTTATTGTGACTGCTCAGGACCCTGAGAGGGACAGGCCTGAAGAGGCAGCCCACAGAAAGGGCGCCCTCTGGTGGCGTGGGAGGACCAGATAGAAATGGACAAAATGGAGATGTCAGTGATATTGCCTGGTAGGAGATAAAGTGCTGATGGAGAATCAATACAAGGCAGGCGAGGGAAGAGGAAGACTCTTGTCATAACAGTAAAATAAAACGATAAGCAATGTGTGGCAGTTTGGAGAAACTGACAGAAAACAAACCAGAATCTGACAGGGCTCTTCACTTGAAGCAAGTGAAGTAACTGTCGAATCCTTTAACAAGCGACTTCAGAGGAACACTCTTGATAAGTGTACAAAGGTACAACAGGGTGACCTGATATTGTTTTCTTGAACCATTCTACTGCCTCCAGACAGGTCAGCTTTTCAGGACGTGGGAATTACTGTTGAGAATAAATGAAAATATATTACATTGCATTAAATATGTTTTTAGTTATGTATTGTTTTGAATAAATTTACATTGGTGACGCAAGCTTTCTGTTTACTGCATGTAGTGAATTAGTGGATAGGGGCTTTTGTGACAAGCTGTTTTTGGCTGAGCTCTAAGCAATTAATAACCGGAACAGTTTTGAGACGGTCGAAATGCACAGAATCTGGTTCACTGGGGCGTTGCGAGGTCTGCAGAAACTGTTTGATCTGCCTTGAATCTAGAGCACGGAGGAAACACACACAGAATGCCAATCAGGTCCCAAACAAGACTGCCACAATGCCACCCGCGAACGAAAACCGACACATAAGATATTTCTCATACGTGAACTACTTAGGCAGTCAAAGCAAAATGCATGTAAGTATTAATACCCAGCAGAACCTTGTCAAAAATGTATTAAACAAACAAAGCAAAAAAATGATGATTAAAAAAGACTATGGACAGAATGCTGAAACACATTTAAAAAGCAACCAGCACTGCAAAGAAGAAATAAAAGTCCAGTGAATAGGGTACAGTATCGGATGTGGGTCTGTGCATCAGAAGAAGAAAAAAACCTTAAGTGCAGCGCCCTATTGATAAAATAAGTATTTCTCGAGCCTTTTAAATGAATAAGGCTATTCCAGGGAAGAATGCCTGTGTTCTGATTGGAAAATATGACCCATTGTGTTGATTCTTGTATTTTAACAATTCCTATGAACGGGCCAGCACCTTAGACACGTCGCCTCGAGCTGTCTCCTCTTTGAAGTGAGACACGTTTATATCTCTAGGTGGTATAGAATGGCGCGTGTATCCCATTTCTTACTGTATGCCCTTTCAGCCTTGCAAATGAGATTTAACTCAAAAGGTTTCCGAAAGAACCCAGCTTAGGGCATGAAAACGACTGGCACTTGAGATCAGAGGGAAAGCGTAGGAGAAAACGGGCTGTCGCCTGCTCACGTGCTCAACGTGCAAGTCAAAGGGACTTAAGGACGTATAACGGAGTCATTGAGCTGAATCCTGGAACATTGCGTACCCTCCTACATCTGTGCCATCAAAAGCAATTATTTACTGACGGCTTTTACTGCGTATGAAAAGGGCACAGGCACGGTTCTGTTATAAGAAGTTGAATGAATTCATGATAGAAAGCAAAAAAAATAATGTATCTCTTTGGAAATCCACCAGAACCGGAAAATAAATCATTCGTTTTCATTATATCCCCGGTTACCCGGAGACAAACAAATGCAATTCTTTTTTGGGACTGACCTATATTCTTCTGCAATAAAAACAGGCTTCATCCGCCTCATCTCCCTCCAAATGTGAAAAAAACGGGTCAGAGCAGATCCACATGTGCGTGGCAGCGTGCCGTGTGAGAGAACTAAGCCGGGAGAATCAGACAAGACGTGTGGACCCGCTCGCATTGTGCTGCGTTTGTTCATTATGCTCGCGTGCATTGTTTCCGCATCTTGTTGACCTACTTTGTGCTCTTTGACTAATCCCTGGTCGTTCCACGGGTGGTCTTGGTGTAGCCATCCCCTGGCTTCCTCATTTGAATATCAGATGGCAAGAACTGGGCCCTTTTTTGAAAAAAAGAGGAACAATTGTAAACTGCCAAGGGATTTGGAAGTGGAACGCCAGCCGTCACGCACCAGGTTGCCAGGCGCTCGTGCGGATTCCGTTTGGAACGGCGCCTGTTTCGTTATCTGCACTTTTCTTAACCAGGACTTTCCCCGTGTTTGTGGAGTGAATGTAACAACAGTTGAGATGAGAAAGTGTCGGGATGAACCCGCTTGATGTTGTTATTGTTTGCTAGTTTTAGTGCCTTTACATTAACGACATTAAAGCCGGATTTTACTGGATCATGAGTGCTGGCAGTAGGGTTTTCGGGGTATTCTCGTAGTCACATACTTGGATCTTCCTTCACATTGTAACACGCAATAGCTCTCTTATTTAACATTTTTTTGCAGTTCTTGTTTAATTCTACAGTCCATATATTTAACAACAATGCATTGTGTGTTATCACCGCCTATGTGAAGCCAACACCGAGTACATTTTTCTCATGTGGTTTGTAGCCGAAATACCTAAAAGAAAGTAGCCCGACACAATATGTAGGCATAGCTGTACTATTTAATTGATATTTATGCTAACTAGAGTGTGTAGAATGGATTTCAAGGTCTCGTCTTTCATTGTGAAGGCACAGCAAACTTTTTACTTGAATTTTTTTCTAGGCTACTGAAAACAAACAGATCCCAGAGGACCAGTAATCGTATTAAATATTTCCACCAGTAATTTTTCATGATCCCTTTAAGTTTGCCGAATCCCTGGCTAATAAATTTGATTTCGCTCAGCCCCATAGCCTCTCAAAAGGAACCAGGCGTAATTACTGAACTGATGTTTAATTAGGGCAGAGGGAATAATTAACCAGACCGCAGCTGATGCTGCTGTAAGCGCCTGTGTTCAGTTCCTCTTTCAGTTCCTGTAATCCCCCCTCCAATACATAAATAATAATCAGGAAAACAAAAATACGGGAAGGAAGTGAGAAACCTGCATTCGGTGAAACAATAATTACCACCCGTTTCTATTGTTCCACGGCTCTCAGAATGGACAAACGCCCCAGCGAACGGTGTTACTAAAGCTACGCCCACTCAGTCGAGACTGAGCGTTTCAACCCTTCTTCTTCAGAGAGTTATCGTGTGGCAAAAAAACAAAAAAAAACCACCAGGAGAGCTCAACACTTCAAATGACAGTCACACAAAAATCTTTATCTCCCAATGTACTGGTGCTGGGGCTTTCCATCCTCATGGAGGTGGGTTACAGGCCACTCATCTGGTGTGGTTTAGACTGACCCTCACCACCCCCCCCCCCCCACCCTTACCCCCACCCCAGCAAGGTCAAAGGTGAAGCTGCTGACCTTTGGCAGTGGCTTGGCAGGCCACGTGGGCTGCGTTTGGGGTTACCCCAGTTCGGGCATTCAGCTGCCCCAGTTACTGGCTACCAGATCAGTGGGGAGCCGTCTGGGCGGTTAAACACGTCCCTGGCACACTGGTGGGGGGTGGGGGGTGGGGGGGGGCGGGCTTTATCCCCGGTCAGGCCTTGCAAGCACCAATCATATGCAAGAGCAGAGCTGGGTTCATACCCCAGCTGACCCCCCCCCCCCGACCCCCCCCCCCCATAGCAACGACCCCAATAATATGCAACAATAATAATAATAATAATAATAATAATAATAATAATAATAAAAACAACAACAACAATAATAATGTCTTGATATGACAGCTCTTTACAATAAAGAAAATAAAATAATTTCCACCACCGAAGACTCTCGGTCTCAAACAGCCATTTTGTGCCAGAAAGCTGCACACAGATCAGCTTAAGTGGACGGAGGGAAGCTTGAGGCAACTGAATTACGAGTGGGAAGGTGGGAGGTTTAGAGAGTCAGGATGGTCCTGTTCTGTGTGATAAGCTCCACAGGAAAATACGACACACATATATTTAACGCATTATGCTTATCCAATTAAAGCACCTAAATTATGAATTATGTACACATGAACAGATAGCTTAGATAAACAGTTTGTGCAGCTCTGGATAAGAGCTTCTGCTAAATGCCTGTAATGTGATTCTGTCCCCTGAAGACTGGAGATTCAGCATGTAATGCTTTCTGGAATGCTCGGATAGTTTAAATCTGAAGTTACTCAACCATCCTCCATCACTCATGGAAAAAAAAAGAAAATTATAATTTTGATCAATTTTTTGAACAATTCTGTTTCTTTGCTTGCTTTCTACTTCAACCTCATTCTTCTGAAAAAGAAAAATTTAGCAGGTGGCAGCGTTGTATTGACGCACAAACTGAAGACATATACAAACGCTTAATATGGTCACACTAAACGTTTCTTAAAAAAAAAAATTAATAATGCGGTTTTTAATGCTTCGTGTATAACTGGATATTATCGTAGTGTCGATTTTTATTGTAGTTCACTATGTCGCAGTGCTGATAAGGATCATTAACATTAAGATCATTAGCAGTTGATTCCTCTTTGCTTAATCGCAACTAATGTGGTATCACTTCCTTTGTGCATTGTACATGAAATTATTCCAGTTATAATGGCCAAAAAAATGGTTTGAACCCATCTTCAATTGCTGCTTTATATTCGGAATGATTAAAAGCAACTCAATCCCTTTAGTTATTATTCAAATTGTGTTTATGTGAAAAATGCAAAGGCAAATGAATGCTTTCGTATTCGACAGAATAAAGAACGGAGAGATCCACTGCTGGTTTTATGCTTGAGCAGATGTGTACAATGACAGCCAATCTTTTTCAAGGTGTAATGCCAACTTCTGTTCTTGATTCATCGGTTAATTTATTATAATTTTTTAAAATCTGACATTTCTTTTACATGCCAGGTCAAAACACATTTTACTGTGGTGTGATATAAGGCTTTAACCAGCACTGCTGTGCAGTTTGTTTTATAGAAAATTATGTCGGGATAATTGGTCGGAACAAAAACCAGCGAACGTGTCGGCACGTGGAGAAAGGACTTGTGACCCCTGCCCTTGGGCTTGTTAATGAAAAAAAAAACAGGTTCAGGGCCATTATCATCTGAAAGGTGCTTACTCAGTCTCTCCAGCGTCTAGCTTACTGGACGTCACTGAGCTGTAGCAAAAAAAAAAAAACATTTTAACAATTACTGCAATTACACCGAGGGCCAGTAACATCTCTCAATTTATTGACAGTAATTACAGAGACGTGTGGAGAGCAGTCGCAGTTTAGACGATGTAAAAGCAATGTTTAGTCTTGTATTGTTTAAGCGCTTTGTTAACGCTGTGTAAAATTTTTTGAGGAACGCGCTGCAGGCTTATTTTGGATACAGGAGAGCATGGGGCAGCGTCTGTTTAAGAACACTGGCTGGTTTTTTTTGCGGTACAAAATTAAATGCAGATTATGAGACCGGGGAGGTAAAATAAGTAGCCTGACCTTGCACTGGCGCTGAAACACAATCCCCTGAATGATCCATGGGTCACTAACCTTGTGCTTCATATGATTATTAGGTCTCTCTCTCTCTCCCTCCCCTTCTTTCTCTAACTCTCTCTCTCTCTGTCTCTTTCTCTCTCTGTCCCACGCACTCTTCCTCTCTATGTCTCTCTCCCCACCTCCCCCCTCTCTCTCTCTCTCTCTCACACACACACACAGCACATTACATTAAAGTCTTCTCCTGTGTGACTTAAAACAGTGTAGGTGACCGGTGGTGGCTCCAGGTGCAAGGTTACCAAGAAGGCACAGAGTTCCATTCATTATTGGAGTGTAAAGCTAACAAAGCTGACAAACTAACAGTCAGATGAAAATAGAGCCCACTGCACAGACAGAGGCAGCAGGAGTGAGTAGAGGAGAGAGGTGTGGAGGTAAAGTCAAAGGGAAGAAGGTCGGAGATGGGAGCAGATTCTCAGTGTGATGGGGTCCAGCTGGTGTCCTGCTGAGCGAGCAGAGGGACGCTACAGCGAGGGGAGCTCAGAGCAGAGGATGGTGTCCTCCTGAACGAGCAGAGGGACGCTACAGCGAGGAGAGCTCAGAGCAGAGGATGGTGTCCTCCTGAATGAGCAGAGGGACGCTACAGCGAGGAGAGCTCAGAGCAGAGGATGGTGTCCTCCTGAACGAGCAGAGGGACGCTACAGCCAGGGGAGCTCAGAGCAGAGGATGGTGTCCTGCTGAGCGAGCAGAGGGACGCTACAGCCAGGGGAGCTCAGAGCAGAGGATGGTGTCCTCCTGAATGAGCAGAGGGACACTACAGCCTGGGGAGCTCAGAGCAGAGGATGGTGTCCTGCTGAATGAGCAGAGGGACGCTACAACCAGGGGAGCTCAGAGCAGAGGATGGTGTCCTCCTGAATGAGCAGAGGGACACTACAGCCTGGGGAGCTCAGAGCAGAGGATAGAGGAAAGATGGCTGACAGAGGGCTCTCTCTGGAGGCTAAATGCTCCCAGTAGAGTGCCATCCTCTGGAAACAGGATGAGTGGGATGTCCAACTCATCAAGAAAGTTAGCCAGGGGCCCTGGATGGATGGATGGATGGCAGAGAGAATTTAACTACACACATGCACAGACACATGTACACACACACTCACCCACAGACACACATAGGCAAGGGCACATACACAGACACACACACAAACACACACACACGCGTGCACACAAACACACATGCACACTCACACACTCACACATGGTCACACACACACGCACACACACATATATGCACACACACGCGCACTCACCCACACTAATACACAAGGATACACACACACACGCATGCACACACACCCACGCTCACATATGGGCGCGCACACACACACACACACACACACACGTACACACACACACACGCATGCACACACACACACACTCACTCTGTCAGCCTCTCTCAGTCCTAAACTCCGGGCTGTGCTGTGTCCCGTTCGATGTCTGGGGAAAGTCTGCGATTTGTGCCTGTCGTCTGGCATCCTCTCCCCACAGATCCACTCCCTCCCGCTGTTTGATAACTCAGCGGCTTTACCGGCCGCCCGGGCTGAAGAGAGAACGCGCGGGGCCGTCGCCACGGCGACACGGCGACTGACAGGTGAGCGGCAGCCCCCCCCGCGACCGGCGAGCCGCGCTGCGAGCTGCCGAACCCCGCTGAGAGAACGCGAGCGCCTCAGCTGCTTCCCGCCGCCGCTCACGCCTGACGCCTCACCGCCGCGGGAACACGCCGGGCAGACTCCACACCACACACGCACACACACACACACACACTCACACACACACACACACACTCACACACACACGCACACACACACACACACACACACACACACACGCACACACACACACACACACACACAGCGCAGGTATTACCCATCATCCTCGGCAAGGTTCCGCCCGCCGCTAGGCTCTCCTGAACATCGGCTCGCTAAATTGCGTCATTTGTTTAGTGGACGCCGCCATCTCGGGCAAAGATAACCGTTCCCTGTAGGGGCCTGATTCACCATGCCATGAACATACTGAATGAAGGAACGAATGAATGAATGAATGAACAAATGAATGCATTTATATAACGCTTTTCCAGATGCTCAAAGTGCTGTACGGTGATGAGTGGGAACTCACCTCACTCACTGCTAATGTGTCGCACCCACCATTTTGTGCCAGAACACCCACCGCACATTAGCTAAGGTGGAGAGAGAGAGAGAACTTTTAAAAAATATATATATCAGGGGGTGATTAGGTGGCAGGTTTGAGAGAGCCAGGGTACTCTTGGCCCTTTGATCACTGAGACCAGATAACACAGCCTACAGTATTCAGACGGACTGAATACCGGAACTGTGACAGCCCGATGCAGCACCGGCACAATGTTAGCACAGCTCCTAACTGTAAGAGAATAATTAAGCATATGTTTTAATATTTAATCTACTTTCTTTACGCGCGAGCGGTACGTCTCATTCGTACACTGCATTGTCAAGGGCGCGCGGGAAAATATTTGACCTTGTCGGAAAAACCCCGCCATCGGCAAACTACTTTATCCAGGTGGGTTCATCACACTCAAGGTTATTTAACGGCGGTGTCTGACCCAGAAATGTAAGGCGGAGCGCATTTACAGCGTGGCCTACATCCTAAACGCTACGCTGCCGCTACGTCGTGTAGCCGCCCCCCCCCCCCCCCCCCGCTAAGTCAGTCATTGCCGCGCTAGGGCACCGCCAAAATTAATTCAGTCCCCGCGTAACTGTTTTAAAATGAGCTGGGAGGATCATAGTGCACACTAGGCCATTGTCTCCCCTATTGCTCTCTGGATAAATGCACCACTGGTGTCAAAAGACAGAATGATGATTGCTTTTTTAAAATCTCATCCAGATTAAGTGAAGGTCAAATGTGACTACAGAAAGGGAATCTCAATGCCATTTTAAACACAGAGACACTGTATTAACTCCAGAAGTATGAATTAAACTGTAACTTGCATCCAAAAACAAATAGGTATGTAAAACAATGCACGCTCCCCTGTAATGTTCCGTTTTGAAAGAATTGTCCTGCAGCACAGCAAATGCTGGAGCCTATCCCAGCATGCTTTTGGCAAGAGGCAGGAATACACCCTGGACAGGCTGCCAATCTATCGCAGGGCACAAACACCATTCACTCACCATTCACTCTCACACTCATACCTATGGCCAATTCACAGTCTCCAGTCAGCCTAACTGCATGTCTTCGGACTGTGGGAAGAAACCAGAGTACCCGGAGGAAACCCACATGGACACAAAAGTGAAGGAGAGCAAAGGTTTATGCGCAGCAAAAAATTTATGAAAAAGGAAGCATGCTACACCCTGGGGGCAAAGACTGGGGCTGGGACTGGGGCTGTTACATTTACATTACAGGTATTTAACAGACATTCTTATCCAGAGAGGCTTACACAACTTTTTACATAGCATCCATTTACACAGCCGGATATATACTGAAGCAATGCAGGTTAAGTACCTTGCTCAAGGGTACAACGGCAGTGTCCTACCCGGGAATCGAGCATGTGACCATTAGGTTACAAGAGCAGCTCCTTACCCATTATACTACACTGCTGCCCTGTTAGGAGGACTCCAAGGGTCCTGCCTGACAGGGGCCTTCAAAAAAAATAATAGAACAGGATTCTCTGGGGTGGAGGGGCCCAAAGTGAGAGCTTTTCACGGCACCCAAAATCCCAGGTGGCAGGATATGGACGTACAAGTTATGATTTTATCCTTATTACATATTCTTTTTATGAGCAGTGCTAAGCGTTCTGTTGTTGGCCCCATTCACTGTGTGTGTGTTAATTAGAAAACTCCCGTTATGCGAATCTGGGGGGAAGGCTCTTCGATCAGCGTCGCTATCTTGTTTGCGCCTGCCGAAGTCATCGACGTTTCGCTGTCAGGCCGGGCTATCTGCGTCTCCATTGTCGCGGCCCCTATCGGCAGAACGTCGGCCCAGGGGCTCAGATAAGCTGGCTCGGTAACTCCGCGCCGCCCCGACGGTCGATCCGCCATCTCAGGACGGGGCAGGCTGCCGGGCCCCACAGGACTGACCGGACCCCACAGCGAAATCCCCCTCCCGTCTGCACACTGATCAATTTACATAATGTACACCTAAGAACAATGCGTTACATGCGTTAGTGTATTTGCACACACTGTACATGTGAACATTTACACTTCACATCTGTGTTAAGTAAAAAGAACATAGGGCTTATTTAACACAATGAGGCAGACCTGTTATTGTATAAGTATTAACAGTCATCATTTTCAGTGGTTACAGAATTTGCTATAGCGCCACCTAATGGCCAAATGGTCTCAAATTTCACAAGCTAGTACCAAGTAATAATAATAATAATAATAATAATAATAATAATAATAATAATAATAATAATAAATGCACTTACGCAATTTACTGTTTTAGTCATTCAGTTTACGCATTTCACTAAAGGGACCTACAAAAGTGAATGTCACATGCTGACACTACCGCAACTATAGATAATTCTTATTATCAGTTTATTTCCAGAAAAAGAAAAAGGAGAAAGAATATAATTTACTGGAGACTTGAGAAATGAAGGTCGAAACCATAACTATTTGCCAATCAGTTTACGCGGCTGACAAATGGGTGCGTTTGAGAGAACATCGGGTAAAAGGACACAGTGACAGATTTACGCAGGCACCACCTGACTGAAGCCTCCAGTGATAATGAGGCAGCGGCTCTGACGCGACTCTGGATGGATCCCGGCTCCTCCCGGGGAGGACGGGGTTAAGGCGAGCAGCGTCTTATTTCCCCCTGCTTTCCTGCGGATTTCAGCGCAAAAAAAGAAGAGAAAATAACCTCTGTGAATTATTTAGTTCGCTGACCTCTGCGGGGGTGGCAGTGGGAAGGGGGGGGGGGGGGGCGATTTTGCGCGAAGGTCGTTCGCCGCCGTAGGAGCGGGCGCAACATCGGGGCGGCCGATCCTTAGGTGACAGCTGCAAGGTCGCACGTCTCCCTCCGGTTAATAATATATTTGTCACACGCCGGGGTGTGAGGTGCGCGGGGGCCCTTCCACTTGATTAGCGAGGACCAATAAGGGCTGCCAGAGATGATAAAGGAGATATTGGCTTAAGGAGACGTGTCAGATGTCTCCGGCGCCGCGCCCCGCTCGTCCTTGTTTTACCGGCGCGGGGAGGGAAGGCTGCAGCTCGTCCTCCGGGGGAAGCGTAGCGGGGCTGGCCCAGCCTGTGAGCGCCGGCACCGGGCTCGGCCGTGGCTCTGCCACCCTCCCCGCAAGTCTCCCACGGGGGGGTCCGGGTGTGCTTTTATTTATTTATTTTTTTGACAGGGAGGTGTGAATGGGATTAATTTATTGTCCTAAAATTGTCGTGCTTCATAAAGCGCCTAAACTTCAGCCAACTTAATGGCATTCGTTTTAAGCAAAAACACAGTTAAGACTGCAACAACAACTTTATGCACTTCTTATACGGTGCGGTTAAAGCACATTACAAAAACAGACAGGATAGTAGACACAAAAGGCAGTGGAATAAACAATCGTGCAATTTACTGTATTATCCATATTTCCTAAAGCCCACATAATGCTGTCATAAGATTGATATAGCATCTGTCATAACCTGTCAAGAATGGTCGTTACTTCTTATGACAAACTGCACAAATGTGTCTTAATGCATTCGTTGTTTTATTATTGTCTCTGTTATTCTACTGAATAAGATTTGCCGTGTACATCATGGCTTTGTTATGACAGTTATCATCATCGTAATACTGTTGAGTTGTTATGTCAAGCATTGGGTCATGCTTATGACAGCATTATGCTGGCCTCACAGTTAAAGCAAAGTGTTGGAGAAACAGTTAAGATTTTGCATTATTGCATTGTAATTCTTTTTTATTTTGCTTGGGCGTGTCAATGAAAAAAGAGAATGCAGCCCTAAATCTAGTTTACTCTTATCGAGTTGGGACTCTACCTAGTTTGGGGGAAAAGTGGTTATTATTGATTCTGCTGTTAAAACGGTTGCCGGTTGATAGATTACAGCTGTAGCAGTCGGACTGCAGGACTGCAAACAGGATTGCGGGGTGGATGGCGTTGTCTCTGCGTTTATGACGGCATCACCTTGCTACATGTCACAAAAGGAGGCCGCCGGTTTCCATGGAGAAGGGTCGGCATTTACCATCATTCAAGCGTCTGGGCGAGAGGGAGACAGCCCGCGTCATGACAACAACATGTGTATGTATGTGTGCATGAGTTGAGTGTGTGCACCTGACTAGGTGTGTGTGTGTGTGTGTGTGTGTGTATGTATGTGTGGCTCTGTGTGCATGTATGTGTGCACCTGACTGGGTATGCGTGTGTATGTGTGCCTGTGCGTGTGTGTGTCTGTGTCTCAGAGTGTGCGTGCGTATGTGTGTGTGTGTGTGTGTGTGTGTGTGTATGTATGTGTGGCTCTGTGTGCATGTATGTGTGCACCTGACTGGGTATGCGTGTGTATGTGTGCCTGTGCGTGTGTGTGTGTCTGTGTCTCAGAGTGTGCGTGCGTATGTGTGTGTGTGTGTGTGTGTGTGTGTGAAGCCTGAGGACAGAGGAAGTCAATGAGAATGCAGCAGACCCAGTGACATTTAAGTAACATTGGAGCAGCAACAGGGTTTGCGGGACCCCTGGGGATTACACCCCCTCTACAGCAGCGAAACAGCCAGCCTTCAGACGTGAAGGAGACGCACTTAAGGGTGCAGGAAGAGTACTCTGTTCTGTTTAACCCCCCCCCCCCCCCCGCCTGTAGACTGCCCCTCGGATGGGAATTTAGAGTTTGCTTTTAAAACAGCTCTGTGATACTCATAAAGAAAGGCCGCAATTCACAATGCGCATCAATCTTATTTGTCTTTGTGGCTGAACATTAACTTCTCCGTGTCTGTTTGCTCGGAGTTGGATTCTCTGCGGCAGACCTCAATGTCACAGCCAGTCAACTGAAACACCGCACACACTCAGATTCATAGCCCAGGACAGCTACTGCAGCGTGGAGCAACCTTGTAAACTCAAAGGGTCCATTTGAGTTTAACCATCTCCACCAAGACTACCCCCCACCTTTGGTCAACCAATTGATCATACCTATATTAGCGTTAGCAGCAAGTTCATACCACATAATGAACAAGCCATCTCCACAGAAATATGTTTTTTTTTCTCTAATGGTTTAAGATATATCTACGAAAATCAGTTTGTCATTTGGGGGCTGCATCGTAGGATGTGGATTTTGTTGTTTTAACTCAGGAACGCGTTTAAGATGAAACAACTTGAGTGGTACAGACAGCAGCGCTGCAAGAAAGTCAAAGTTGCTAGTTTGCTAGGACAGCCCTGACTTCACAGGAAACATTCCTCCTTTGGGAGGCGGGGTGTGGGTACACTCTACCCCCATCGGGAAAGAAAAGTTTTAGACGAACAAAAATTGTTTCCCTTTTTTTAAATGGATCACTGAGCCGGGGAAAGGTTCCTGGGACGAAGAGTGGTTTCTTCGGGGACACGGCCAGACAGTTTAGCTTCCTCCAGAGATCTCCCCCAGTTTAGCTTGTGGTTCCAGAAGCTTCTGGGGCCTCAGACACATACTCGTCCTCAGGGGATGTCCAGTCATCCCTAACTCCTGGGGAGGGGGGTGGGGGGGGGGGAGGGGGGTGTCATCAGGCTCCACAGACACATTTCTATCAGTTTCATTCCCTCATTCTTTCTTCATCTGGCACCTCACAGCACAGCTAATACATATTACATTACTGATGGTTTACACATGCACTGGGGGCAGTATGTATGTTTTACTATACCATACTGCCTTGAACAAAATATCACCACGGGCTGGTTTTCATTTATTTCATCTTTTCACCCTTCTTTTAGCGAGAAAAATGGAATCTACCTACAGCGAGTGTACAAAGAGGAAGGACGAACAAATGAAGGACAAAAGAATGGAAATCTCAGGCCTCAACATAGGGCGAGCTCATCCATTACACTCCAGCATGCACGAGGTCGATCATAAAATGGCGGACAGGCGTGGCTCCCTGTAATTACAGGCCAGCAGGGCTGAGAGAAGGGACTGCGGGGACTTGGAAAGTTGGTGGAAGCTTCACTGTCCAAGATGGCTCAACCTGCTGACGTTTTCCCCAAGCAACAGAGTCTAAGGCAGGAGGTTCTTTTACTGTGAAAAGATGCCCGAGTCAGCACTTTCCACTTCCACCAGCTACATGCGAATTGATTGACTCTGTGCAAGAGTCATGTTCTTTCAGCAGAATTGCATGTACCAGCAGACTCTGTGCCACGGTGTGTGCAGGGCTATACCGGTATACTTGGTAGCCCCACACCTCATCAGGCAAGTTTACATTAGCATTTCCTTGTTTTGCTCGCTGCAAATACTCAGTCATGTGCTACCCCATGACCCTCTGTCCATCTCAGGCTGTCTCAGAGCTCGATGCTCTTGCCTTCATGCACAGGAAAAGCGGCTGTTGAAGGCAGGAGAATCTGAAATGACTGGGCAAGCTAATAACTTTCCCCAGGCGCCCACCATTTTCCTGCCGCGGAGGAAATCCATAGCGTCCGATACCACCCGTTCCACAGACCCACCAGACACCAACTCCTTTCATCCGCTCTGCTTCTTAAGTACAACGTCCTGTTGCTTGCAGGAGTTTCCAGTGCCATTACAGTACAGAATATCTACTGGCAGCAGTGTTGTACCTTGTCCTGCTTCTTTATGAACTTCAGAGGATAGATCAGAAATGAAATGTTTCATCTTCAAAGGTGGAGGCAAAACTTTCAGAACCGAGGGAGCAGAGCGTTGTCTGGAGAGTCTGGAGAAAAAAAAATCTGTTCTGAGACTCGGCGCTAGCCAGCTCGCACGCTCGTTTCATCTGGAAACAATTCACTGTAGCTCCCAGGCCCAGGGGTGCGGAAGGGCCCGGAAGGTCAGCTCTCAGGTGCTGTTCGGCCGCCTTTGAAAATCCCCGAGGCGCAGGGGTCCAAGGTCCGGGGTTAACTACCAGAGAGCAAGAGCCACGAGTCCAGTCAGGTTTCCAGAGGCCGATTCTTTTCCCGATTTTTTTTTCTCTGAACATGTTTTTACCTCCCAGGTCTCGTGGTTGCATCCCCGGTTGGACTCTTGTTTGTAGGTCCATCCCATCGTGTTAGCCAGCAGTTCAGGCGAGCGCAGAGCGTGCCACCAGGGGCTGCGTCTTTCCCGCCATGCGGCGCACCAGCTGCGCTGCGCAGCCGATGCGCCAAAGGGCCGCACTGCGCAGTAGTGCAGCTGCGCTGCGCAGCCGATGCGCCAGAGGGCCGCACTGCGCAGTAGTGCAGCTGCTGCGAGTGGACTGCGAGCACACGGTCCAGCAGAGGAGTCGCCCATGCTCCCGATGAGACAGGCAGAACACCGCCAACTCCCTCCTCCCTCCTCCCTCCTCCAACCACCCTCCTCGGGCGACATTATGGCGGACTATGCACAGCCTGCAGTTAGAACAGGCATGGTCAGGACCAAATTCCAGACAGCGGGGTATAAGGGAACCTCACTCGCTGGAGAAGGAATCATGTCACTGGATCCACCAGCCGATTGCCTCCTAATTTCTATTCCTTAGAAAGTGAGGATGTCTGTGGGAATATCATCACCAAAAAAAGGGCACCAGAACTACAGCGAATGCGTAAAACTGTTTGAACACACAGCCACTTAGTTTATACACAATGTTACCAAACCTAAACAGCCTCACATCCAGTCTGTGACAGTCCACGGTCTGTCTCCGCGTCCACGTGACAAACTTTATCTGGCTTCCCTGCTTTGTATTCCAGCCCATTAAAAAAAGATACCTACACTGTAAAGGGTAACCACCTCAGGGTAATCACAAGGACAGTTATCAGGCCGGATGACCAAAAGAACTGCAATGATAACCAGGAAGTTACTGGGGAAATAGTCTCCTAAGACCTGGTTGTTGTACCCTCGAGCAAGGTCACTTACCCGAATCGCGCCTTTAAAGTTCCAGTATGCATGGATGGCTCCCGAGATGCAAGCTACAGTACGTACCGTTGTCGGCAGAGCAAACGGACGACGGAACAGAACTCACAAAAGCACTGAAATGGCAGCCTTCCCTCGTGCCCTTGGAGGAGGGCGAACGGATGTTTCCGGGTTTGTGTTGTCACCTTGAAATCAGCAGCCACTCCAGGGCCACGAGAACCGGGACAGATGAGCCGAACTGCGCAATCGGCTGCTTTAATTGACCAATTAAGTGCGGAGGAACCACGAAAGCCCGAACACCCCCGAACACCTCCAAGGACAGCCGCGTGAACGTCAGCGCTCGAGGGCTGCCCAGCGTGGGCGAGCAGGGCCTTCCTCACGCAGTGTGCCAGCCTCACCGGCCTTCAGGCTTCAGCTGCCAGCTGAGGGTTCCGGTCCTCTCCATGTCCCTGACCAGGCAGAGCCACCGATACCGCCAAAGCTTTGTATTGATCGATACCAACCGGCGACGTCGCACAAGAACGGCTAGGTTTGTAATGCTACCCATTCAGGACGGCCGTAGCTGATCTCAAATGGAGTTCAAGGTTTCTCACGTTCCCTTCCACAAATAACAGCTTTCTTGGTTTTAGATGGTTTTCTTTTGATTTTAAATTACTAATCCCCCCCTCCTCCAAGAACCAATTCAATTATTTTAACGCTCTTTCACATATTTAGCTTTTGCCAGTACTATGAGGCAGTGCTCATTGCAATAATGAACTTTGAGTTCTGTTGCCAGTGAACGGCTAGCTGCTCACCAGTCATTAAAATTTGAAACTAAACATTTTTTTTGTCCTACTGAGGGTATTAACTAAATAAATGTGTTGCTCAGAAGATCTAGCACACTGCAAGCGTCAGGCAAGTATTTTACGTAGTTCTCCGTAACATGCGCATCTGTCAAATAAAAGTGTGATTGATACAGGAACAGCAGGAATCGATTAAATTTTAATTAAGTGTTCTTGGAAAAAAATAATTATATGAAAGGCGCATTTCTACGTAAGAACTGTGTGATTGGAGGAGCTGGTGATGGGCAGCAGTGCTGGAAGATCTGCTGTCTGCTCGCTCTCGCCCCTGGATCTGGGCGATCACAGGGATCTTCCACACCCCCTCGGAAGCCACCCCCCCACACCCCTTCGGAAGCCCCCCCCCCCCCCCCCCCCCCCCCCCAAACGCTCCCGCTTCAACAACAAAATCAGTGTAGTGGTGCGATTGGCAGGCAGAAGACAAGGGGGGGGGGCGGCTGGCGGTGAGCTGGTAGAGCGAGTTCCATTTCACGCATCACCGGTCGCGACACAAACACTCCGCCACTCTCTCTGTCCTCACACCCCGCCCCCCCCCTCCCCTCCCAATCCCTCCCGTGACCCACCCTTCCCCCCCAGAGGACGATCCCAGAGTGCACTGCGTTTTGTGCGCGGACATCGATCCGCCGCCCAGCCTGCAGGTCGTCCGCCCCGCCGGTGCTCTGACACTGCCGCCGTGTCCTTTCTGCCCGCTGGGTCCCCGTGATGTCTCCATTAAAGCCGCCGCGCGTCGTGAGGTATGCTAGCGATGTTTTACACGGGCGGTGTGGAAACACTCCCATCACCCTTCCTTTAATTAATGCCCCCCCCGCCCCCGCCCCCGCCCCCGCCCCCGCCCCCGCCCCCGCCACAGAGACATTTGGCATTCCAAACAGCGTACCGATGACACAGGCTGGAGTTTTTGGAATTCATTCCAACTGCAGGAGCTGACCGGCAATTATCGCCCTTGCTGTCGGGTCGAAGGAGCGTCGCGCTCTCGTCTGTGCCGTCTGGACCCGGCCCCAACCGCGATTTTGGACTTGGGACACAGCGGCACCTTCACACTTGCGGGGTGAGGACCTTCCCCAAGGGGCACTTTTCCAGGAATGTGGGAAGAGCACAGATTCTCTACGGTAACCAGATGGCCCGCTCCCGTGATACTGCCACCTCCCTTACTCCGGCAGGCTCCTGGTTAGGGAGAGGAGAGTTCTGTGTTGTGTTGCAGCCTCATGAATATTCATGCGCAGACGTCCCTAAGAACGGAACATCTACTGCTCCTGGACGGTGCCCTGTTTAATTCATAGGAAGCATGAAATCGGAGTGTAACAGCTCCAGTGGTAGAGAGCAAAGGGTCAAGGTTAATGACGGTGAGCTGGTAAGACTGTGGAATCCGTAGCTACGGTCTACAGCCAGAGCTCGCGGGGCAGCCCTGTGGCCATCTGGGGAACTGCATGTATTCATCCATGAATGAAAAGACCGCCACCGCATGCTTCCAGATGTGCTAGCCATTAGCTTCAGCCACGTCGGCCAAAGGCAGCGTTCTGCCCCCGAGCTAGCCGAGCTAGCCGAGCGGCCCCCAGCCGCGCGGTCAGCAGAGCCGGCCGCTGACGCTGATGCGCCAGGATGTGGTCAATGCGGGTCGCGCTGAAGAGGCCTCGGGTAGTTCACCCATTAGCCTCCTGTCACTCACCCGCCACTCACAGGCCACACCCCCTTCCCCCACACTCCAGGAAGCAGAGACAGAAACTGTTCCTCTCATCTGGATTTGACTTATTTAAGTGAGTTGCTTAGCAACTTTCTGTGACAAAAGTCAGCGTGGAGGTCTGTTGCTTTCCCTGAATCAGCTGAGCCTATTTTACTGCAGGGAAACCGAAATGGTGGCTTGCTCCCGCAGCAGAACATCTACTTCACTGGCAGCGGAAAAGAAAAGAAGCTGAGCAGTATGTCAGAGCTCAGCGCGCGCAGCGCCGCTTGCTGGTGACCTCAGTGCGCCAGTAACGGCGGGCTCTCTCGCTTCCAGGCCGCGCGGCCGCTCGACCCCGCCCCCGCAGAACAGAGCGGCGGAGCAGCGTGACGCTCGTTACAGTCTCCTCTCTCTCCGGCCGGCCTTCACCCCGCCCGGCTGCCTGTCGAGCGGCGAGCGGCGAGCAGCGAGCGGCGCACGCCCACACAGAGAGAGCCGTCACACAGAGAGCCCTCGCAGGCCCCTCGCAGGCCCCGCCCCGGGAACGAGGACAGAGGTCGGCGCGACCCCGTCGTCCCGCGCGAGCGTAACGGACCTGATAACGAGCGGAGCCGAGCGGAAACGCCCCCCCCTCCTCCTCCTCCTCCTCCTCCTCCTCCTCCTCCTGCACCACGCGACATTCCCTTCACACGGGCGCGCCCGGCGGCTCCGCAGACCTGAGACAGCTCTGCCGAAGACCGCGACAGACTCGTTATTATTTATTTATTTTTGAATATATATTTTTTTTCTGAATGAGGTCAGCAGAGGGTACTGGGCTTTTGAAGACCGCCGGTCAGTGGGGTGGTGACTGCGGTTCCGGATTTTTCAGAGAGGATTCTGACCTGTGGTGCCCAATCAGGTGCCAGGGAGGGCCGAGGGGTACGCTGGTTTTCATTCCAACCAATCACTGCACCTGCTGGTTTCACTAATTAACACTTGCAACCAGTGAGGAGGGAGCTAATTAGTGAAACAGCAGGCGTAGCGATTGGTTGGAATGAAAACCAGCGTACCCCTCGGCCCTCCCTGGCACCTGATTGGTTCTGATGATTTTGGTAACGGGTTGTCGTGATCTCAGGCCCCACGCTTGTTGACCTCTAACCCTAACCCTAACCTTGACCCAGCTTGCTCCCCCGATCCCCTTCCAGAACCTTTACCTACCCCATTTAACCTTATTTTAGTCAGAGCACGTCTGGTGGAAAAAAAAGCGGACAACCTAATCTGTTCAGTGTGGTAGCTGTGTGGTTTTCTCTGTGTGATGTATTTGCTGGCTGTGCTATTCTGGCTCATGGTTTTCACACCTACAGCTGGATGCTCACTGAAACGGCTCAGGTTAAGTACCCCTCAGAAGGACACAACAGCAGTATCTCACCAGGAACCTGGACCAGTTAGGTCACAAGCCCCAACTAATCCAGTGCACTGTTTGTCCCCTTCAGCTTCTGTTTAACAGATTTACTTACCCCCTCTTTTATTTTCATTTGTTAAGAGGACTGCTTACTAAGTGAAAACAAAGAGTTAGTATGCGGCCATGCGCTCATAACCCATCCATGCATAATTTAACCTGCTTATTCCTGGTCTGGAGCCTATCCCAGCATGCAATGGGCAAGAAGCAGGAATACACCCTGGACAGGCCGCCAATGCGTTGCAGAGCAAATTCAAACCCAGGACCATGTTGCTGTGAGGCCCACTGCACCACTGTGCCCACCTGTGCTTATAATGTTTTGATGGCATGAACATTCTTAGTATCATCCCAGGATGCATTTCCCTGAGGATCCGTCCTGATTCTTGAAGACCCTCATGGCGTTACCTATCCAGTCATGGTTTTAATGTTATTTTACAGAATAAACATTCACAGGTCAAGGAAATTAACCCAGCCTCTGTTTGGTGGCAGGATGTCCAGAGCTGTGACTCCGGTGACCAGGAGGCTGCAGGTTCAAAGCTTACATTTGCACCCGCTGAGCCCGAAGCAAAGTTCTTCGCTCAGAACGTGTCATCGAATACCCGTTCCCAAGGATCCACACCTCGCAGGATTCCGCGAAGCGTCCGCGAGGCGCGAAAGTCCCCGGCCCGGCGTGAGCCCAACGCGGCGAGGAGAGAACACGGCGTTCCCCCCGAGGGCGCTAAAAACACCCACGCGCCCTTTCCCCTCGGCGTGGACGACCTTAAAATCAGCCCGCCAGACAAGAGGCGCAACTGCAATTTCACTGCGTACTACGCTCCACGATGTCCTTCCCCAACCCCCAATCCCCCCCCCGCTCATATCGATCAACGCCATTCAAACGGTTATGAAATATTTAAGTGGGGGGGGGGGGGGGGGGAAGTGGGGGAGGGGGGAATCTGGAGGATAACATGCACGGCGTGACTCATTTCTACATGTTTAATTTAAAAAGCCACTTATGGAATTTGCAGGGAGAAGGCGAGGAGGGAAAAAAATAAAAAAGCTATCCCACAATGCTGGAAATACCCAATTAACAGTGCGAAGGAGCCAGCTGAGAAGTATTTGGGGAAATCTAATTCCTTTTTAAATTACTCCGCTAAGGGGAGGAGGCAATAAGGCCTTTTTATCTGAAACTTGCCGGGAATAATTAGGTTATTGCAGACACGTCTGTTGTTGCCCAATAATGAGGCCGGTCTCTGATGGATTCGCGCGACGGCGTTTCGACCTTGAAGGAGCGCGCGGCGGACGCACGATTGATAACTCCGACGCCCGCGGGCGGAGGCGGGACTCGGGCCCGCGGCGGGCGCGCGGCGGCCCGGCGTGTCGGCGCGGAAACGGCGACGGAAATCCAGGGCCCCGCCACAGATACGGAGAGGGGGAGGGTGGCGGGTGACGAAACGATCTGGGGTCTTCAAGAAGACAATGTCATCATCCCTTCTTCCTCCTCTCTCCCACTCCCCCCCCCCCACTCCCCCCCGCCATGTTTTATCTTCCCTGTTCTGTTGCCTGGTGCTGGCGGGGGCGTATGTGAGGGGGGGGGGGGGATGGGGGGGTGAGTAATTTGTCCACTGACACATCCCCTGACCTTTTTGCTAGACCTTGAGGAAAAACTGATTTTTCCACTTCAGAACTGCCTCCCCTCACCCCGCCTGACAGCCGGAGCAGAGAGACAGCACTGGCGGACCCAGGAAGGGACTGCGTCTATTCTCTCTCCGCACGCCGCCGCCTCGTCTCCGTGGCCACCGCGGCGAGAGAAACCGCCGCTTCGCCTCGGCCGGTAAGCCCAGAAATCCAGAGTCCTCCCGTTTTTTTTTTCTCCTCCCAGAATGCCTCCTGTCAGAAGGAGCGTTTAGTTTGGCTCAGTGGAGCGAACTGACACCTAACCACACAAGCTTTCTCCTGGCCGTCTCCTAGCATTTAAATAAGTTTCAAGTGTTTTTTTTTTGCATTCTGAATGAAACAATAAACCTTGTGAAGTTCAACATTTATATATTTCATTTTTATGTATACGGGGGTCGGGGGGGGGGGGATGTTGGGGACAATAAGACAAGACAAAACATGGCCTTGGCCCAGCTCATACAATCTAGTTTTCAGTTTGGTATCTGTTCTACAGAGAGGGGGGATGAAGTGATTGAAATCAGATCTTGCTCTGCGTTAAGGACAAGCCAAATTAATTGGGCCTGGACAAAGAAGAATGTAGAGCCTAATGATGTATTGCAGACATATCATAATTGTTTATTGTGAATGGCTGTGTAAGCAAAGTAAAGCATTTCATGCATTAAGTACAGTTTAGTGGTAGGAACAGACGAGCAGTGTTGGGCTGAATGGCCTGTTCTCGTCTTACGTTATGTTATTTCAGACGGTCGACTTGCGTAGTGCGGTTTATTAAACTGTCTCGGGGCTCACGAATAACCCCCGAAAGCTGGAGTTAGGGGATTTGAGAGTTATAAAGCCATATACGTCATAGAAACAAAAAGACGACCCAACTTTAGATTGCGGCATTCAGTAGGATTTCCACGTGTTAGCCTCGCTAATCTCTTTTCTCCGCCAATTCAATAATTCAGTCTGCTAGAGAAGAATGGGTAATTGATGACCAGAAAACTGGTTTATTTTGCGATCCTATTAAAACACGTGCATGGCGTAAATGACGCTTTCCTTTTGGAAAGGTGGCAGAGAACACTGCAGTAATCGCGGGCAGTTTGTAAATTTAATTACACAAGGCATCGTGGGAATTCGCAAGGCTGGCATCCAATCGGAGGGGCGCACGCGATGTTGCGGTCGGTTTAGGGCGAATTTGTCCTACTTTTTTTTTCTTTAGGTAAATGGAGTTTTGGAGATGTTTATGCACCGGGGGAAATTTTCTTTTTTTGTTTTAAACAATAGGACTCCAGCTGAGACAGAAATAGGGCACAAAAGGATTAGCGGTCCTATTTTTCTGCGACAAAATTGAAACATCAATGTTCAATTTTAATCCCACCCTAGAGTATCAAGTACCTTTTCATATTTGCTTACAGTGACATGATGCAGAAACATTATGCATAAGTCTGAGTATTAATTTGCCACAATGTACAATATCTAAAAATATATATGCCCGTATCCCTAATGGTTTATGTCTTAAGCCATCTATAATAGTATAATTATACCTACCTGAGCTTCAGAAAGGTGTTCTTTCAGGCTCGAGTGTATTCAGACCCTAATCCCTGATCAGTATGCAGAACTCCATTCAGACACGAGCCTGTGATGTAAGAAACACGCAGCGGAACACCGGAGACGCCACAGAGAGGCTCTGTTCACGTCGCATTAAAAACAACTTCAAGAAGCGCATCCTTTTCCCCACTAGAATACCACAACAGAGACTCGTCTTGAAAAGGCTGCCTATGAAGTCTTCCTCGGTGTGTGTGAAGGGTCCGTTACCGTATGCGCCAGTCAACCCCTCATATAAACCAACATTGACAAACTGTATACAAACGGCGAAGCGATAACGCTAATATGAGCGAGCGTCGCGATGTTTCCCTCTACCTGGGAAACGTAAAAAAAAGAGTGGAATGATATACGTGTAGGAATCTGGTAACATATAAAGAATCGCAATGACTTAGTGAGCAAGGAGCCGAGACAACAACAAAAAAGATCAAATGAATCAAAGCATTAGAAGCTGTGTGTGTGTTAGGGATGTGTGTTACAGGAAGTGAAAAGTGCGTGTGAAGTCTCACACTTCACTCATGAAATGTGATATACGTATATAATCAGCATAAGTAATGAAAAAGGGATATGCATATTAATACTGGGACCATAATGTGCAACAATTTCTCAAAATGAATTTACTGCCATCAGCTTGATGCTAACATTATGGGATTAGAGGCCCAATACTGGGATCCAACATACATGCATGTGCACCGCCTATGCAGTACATCAAGTGAAAATGTCTTTTTTTAAATCATCATTGTTAAGCATGTGACTCGTTATGTAGGCCTCAAATCAAAAACTGAAGCAGTTCAAGGGTTTTTTGAGCTGTAAAAGGGAAGGCTCATCTTGCCAAAGTTTTTTCTTCATCTTGACGTTGGGCTGAAGCGAGTTGTACTTTACAGAATCTCATCTTTAAATTCGCCAGACTGATTACTGTGTGCGATTAATATAAAAGAGGGCTAATAAATACGAATCGCATCATAAAACACCAGCAATGATTTCACTTGGCCCCGTGTTCTGCGGCTTTACGGACAGCCTGGGCGCGCTCCAGTGATTCTTCCCGTCTTAAAAAGACTTCTCTCCCGGTTCGCTCAGAAGTGCCTCAGCTCTGACCCTTTGGAGAGGAAGCGAGTTTGAGCGAGCCTTCCTGGCTCCGGCGCGGAGCGCACCTCCAGTAATTAGCAGCTGCATCTCCAGACCTGCGGAGGATGAAAGGGCTGTACCCTGCCTCGAGGTCACAAGGGGGGGGGGGTCAAAGGTCGCTCAGGGGCCAACACAAGCAGAACAACTGCCAGATCAAAGGCGGCGCACAATGCACTGTGACATCAATGGTGAAAAGAATGCCGTTTCCTGTTTGAGGTGAGCTCCCCTTGGCTGTGACTTTTCACACTGTTTTTTTTTAATGTTCTACTGCAAATACGTGGAAAAAAAAAAAAAGAATTTAACACATCAGAATACTAAACATTACGACGGTTAGCAAATACTCTTTTTCTCTCTGGCTTCCTATCGTGGCATTTAGCATTCTGCACCAGAAACGAGGCAGGGGAACAGAGAGAACGCAGACAGCAGTCGCATGCTGGTGAGGGGCCTATCAACATTACGTCCGCGGCTGAAGGGCAAACGCTCACATTAGGAAGGCATCTCTGACTGTCATTTTCAGAGACAACAGGCTCTCTGCCCCATTGCGTCCAGGTCAGGCTGATCCAGGTGCTCAGCATACACACCCCCCCCCCCCACCCCCCCACCCCCCCACCCCGATCGCCTCGTCCCATTACCCCTGTTTCTGCCATCTCCTGGTTGTCTGACACGTTTCACTCCGTCTCACAATCACATCAGCCGTCACAATCAGGCAGCAAAACTGTGGGCAAGGTCAGAAATCTTCTCATCTTCATCAGAACTCACCCACACAATTCTTGACATTCACACTGCAAATAAACCACCAGGTCATCACAATCACGATCATGAGTTAAGATCTCAAAGGCAGGAGAGCACATGCAAATTTGCTTTTGCGTTTACAGAGGGAGATCAATTTGGGGGGGTGGGGGGGGGGGGGGGGGGGTTTCCGGTCCAATTGTAGGGGCTGTTGTGCTGAAAGGACTCTACGTCTCAGGGAGGCACACATACACCCCTGCCCCCCAATGCCTGTCACAACAGCGCCTCTGTTCCAGAATGGGGCAGGGGAGAAGATACAGCTGGCCTGTATGGGGGTTTCCCAAAAACTGGCCATGGTGAAAAGGGCGGATGTGTTGGGTTTGGGGGGGGGGGGGGGTGGGGTGGGGGGGTGGAATTGGGGGTATGGGGGTAGGGCAGAGTCTTTATTTATTTATTTTTTTAACTGCTGGACCTCCATACTTGCACCTGCTGAAACACCAGTATGACTACAATCACAAAAAACCCAGTCATTCCCTGACAGCGCCCACACTTTCATTAGCACCAGTGCCAGCAGCAAGGACCACTGCTGGCCCTTACGATGCACAGCAACCCTGAAACAAAACGCAAAGGCATAACAACTGCACATTTGTTCCAACGTGCGGCTGCGGTCCGGCCAAAACCTCATTTCCATTCGTTTTGTCGTTTCAGTCAAGTTCTCTACCAGCTCGACAAAAATGAAAAATGCCACGTCTTAGCAGCTAATTCAGAACTAAATGTGTCTAAGCCACAGTGCTGTGTTTTCACCAACCAATATTTAACACTCGTTTTGTTGTCTAGATGGTTATCTTGAAATGGGAGGGTCAGGCATGAAACTAGCGATAAGTGAAAATGCAGTGACTTTTTGTTCTGTCATGCAACGACTACAGCCGTGTCCATCGTATATAAAAGCTACAATCAAATATTCCACGGGAAACGGCTACCTGTCTACAGGACATATCAGAGAGAGAGGGTCAATGTCAGCTGTCCCAGCCCTAACAAGTGGAGGCGTGAGACCTTCTCACCGCATGCTCCCAGAGCGTGGGACATCACCAAAAACACAGACAGATATTGAGCAGATAAAGACGTTCCATTAGAAACACACTGAAAAAGCTTGTTTTACATTACATTACAGGCATTTAGCAGACGCTCTTATCCAGAGCGACTTACACAACTTTTACATAGCATTTTACATTGTATCCATTTATACAGCTGGATATATACTGAAGCAATTCCAGTAAAGTACCTTGCTCAAGGGTACAACGGCAGTGTCCCTACCGGGGAATCGAACCTGCAACCTTTCGGTTACAAGCCCAGTTCCTTACCCACTGTGCTACACTCCGTCCTGTTTGTGAAGAGCGCTCTCTAAAATCACATCACCTGGGGATGAGAAATGAGAAAATAAAGAGCCAGGAGGCCACAGGTCTACAGAGGTGTACACGGCGAAGGAAGAAGCACCAGGTGAAGAAAGGCCTCACTAATGCTGTCTCTGTAAAGGCGGTTGAGGGAAGGGGGGTATGTATTTGGGAAAACTTAGTAAGAGAGCTTGGAATTACCCCTCAGGTAAGGAATATATTGTTACATCGAGTGTTAGCACTATGCCGGTTACGTGGAACCTACTCCTCTCCCAAACCCACCTCGGGCTTACATGTGGAGTCCTAAACACCCAAGCTTAAAACTACTGCTCCAAAGATAATGGGGGACAGCTGGTACCCCCCCCCCCCCCCAGCTGGAACCACAATGTATAGGTGTGCACAAAGAAGACCAATCAAGAAAGCTCAAATGTTTTACTCAAATTTGGGGAGGATTAGCAATAGCTCTAATCTCTGTATGCGGTACATCAGTTACATCAACTTTGTTTGTAACGAGTTAAAGGGGTACTATGTTGACTTGCATTGTCCCTACCAAATAAACTACATGAATGAACGAAGCCAAGCCGGAAACTACGTGGGACCACATATGAAGACAACTACAAAGGAGCTGAGAGCCGTCTTAAGGAGGACCGTCAGACGTAAGGAGGACTGACAGCACCTTAGCAACAAGGTCATGTGGGGTCCAACCGCCCCGGGCAGGGTTCTTAATGTGGAGGGGCGTATGGACGAGCGAGCGAGCGAGCTCAGCGTCTGCGGCGTCTGTGCTGAGTGGACGGCCCCCCCTTTCCCAGCGTCGCAAAGACTCAGGAGGTCTCCTCAGGTCTTTGGGAGGCTCTCTGAAAGCAAACCGGCCTGGAGAACCTGACAGTAACACGAGAAGAGGAGAGAGAGAGAGAGAGAGAGAGAGAGAGCAGGCGGGACCGGGTCAATTCGACCGCCGTTCCGCCATTCCGTTCGGATCACGGGACGCGGCAGTGGGTCAGGTCCGATGGTCGGAGCCTGTGCCGAAGCCTCGATTAGCCACACCCCCCCCCCGCCCATGCGTAGAAGCCCTGGCGGTATTGCTGGGAGAGCAGAGCAGAGCGAGCCTTAAATGGAAGCGGAGCGGGCGGGAAAGGTCACCAGAGGTCAGCGGTCTCGCATACCTCGGTGTAAGCGAAGGGGGGGGGGGGGGGGCGGGGTGCGGCGTCCTTCGCCGTGGGGCTCCTCCGCGTTCCCGTCCTCTGACGCCGGGGCGTCGACCTTCAAGAGGTCGCGGGAGGGGGGTCGCGGGGGGGCCTCGACCCCTAGAGCAGAAACTCTCAGCGCACCAGCGGCCAGAGGGATGCGGGGGGGGGGGGGGGGGGGGGGTCAAAGGTCAAAGGTCAGGGAAAGCATGCAGGGGCCTGGGACTTCTCTCTCTGTGTTTATGAACCAGACTCCCGTCTCCTGACCCAGGAAAGGAATGTTCAGCTGCACAGCGTACGTGCGTCCTGCTCGAGTGGGTTTAGCCAGACTGGAACTGAAATATGAAAAATACGCTTTGCCCCGTTGTCTCCTCTGGGGGGGGGGGGGGAGAAGTGTTTAAAGAACACCTGGCTCTCAAAATGCCTTAATTGGATTTACACATCACTGCTACAACCTGCTTATGACTCAACTGTGGAATGTGGGGGTCGGGGGTGGTTTTATACGTGCCTGTAACTATCACCGTGAATAATTTACAAACCACCATGCCCCCCCCGACAGCCTCAAAAGAAAAGGGAATCTGTCTATTTTTTTGGTAAAACCAACATGCAATACAATTATCAGATAAAACAACAAAAAACACATGGCCCTACACACACAGGCAGACACACACACACACACACACACACACACAGACGCACGCACACTCGCTCACACACACAGACACACAGGCCTCCCACCTCGACCCCCCCCCCAGTCAGACCCCCCCGGTCCACAGGAGCGCAGTGCGGGGTTCGCTTGTTAGCAGACTCGCACATTCCTCTGGTCTCGGTGACATCACACAGTAAATCAGGCCGGAGAGCGGGCCTTTCCCACGGAACCCGACACCCGCAGCACACTCCCAGCGTTCCGCTCCGCTCCCACCCCATCCGTCTCCGCGCGTTCGGGCACGACGGGAGCGCGTCTTCCCGAAACCCGCGGCCGTCCCGTCGGCTTCGGGGAAGCCTCACAAAGGGGTGTGAGTAAGCATCGGCCACGTCACCCTGAGTCTCCCCGCTCGAACACAAACAGAGGCAAAACGCAGATGGGGAAGCGGAGACGGCTGAGTGCGATGATTCAGAAACTATTTCCCTGACAAAACCCTGAAGAATGTAACTGGAATTCAGGTGATTCATTTTAACAGGAGCTCAGAACTGTTGCAGCTCCCCAAAGGTTAAAGAATACAAAGTGCCAGATAAAAATCCATAAACAAAAAGCTTACATTATTTTACTTATTATTTTATGCCTAAGATCATGTCTGCACATCATGTCTGGCTACCAAAAGCCAAGACAGAATCACCAGACAGACCCACACTTCGAACCTCACGCTCACGTGAAACAGAGCCGTTTAAGGAGGACGTTTTCTTTTCGGGAAAAACAAGCGAATGTGTGTGTTTTCCTAAAGCACACACGTGTGCAGAGCCGGCTGCGACCGAGGCATGCGCGAGTTCGCCCGGTCGCTAAGCTCGCATTTTTAAACCGCGTCTCCGTTTCCCCTCTCTCCCCCCCACCCCCCGCACGCCGTCCATAATCTGCTGACAAGCCGGGGGCCCGAAGATTAGAAAACCGCTTCATTACCTTCTGACACATCTTGGGGCAAATTTATGAGGCGTAATGCAAAAGCCTGTTTAGGTAATTTACGGACCCCGGGCAAGGGGACGGGGAATCGATGGCTTTACGGCCGGGCCCCAGTCAACACGGGGTTATGGCTGGACCGAAGCGGCATTACGCGCTCCCTTCTGACCCTTTGACCTTCCCACACCCGCCCCGTCCCCACCTAAAACTGGCACGCACGCACGCACATACACACGCAACAGAAAGTTCGCGTTCATGTCCTTTACTGCAGGGTTGTTGCCGATTTCCCGCACAAACACAAGCGTTTATCAAATCTGATCATTCTGGTGGCTGTGCCTGTCAGGGGCTAGGAGTGGAAAACCAGCTTTAAAAAGCAAGGGCAAAGACTCGTTTCCCTAATCCAGTAAAAGCAGTGTACCTTATTTCATTGGGAAATAGAGGCTCAGCCCTATCTTGAGGGAAACACGTTTCAGCAAAACTCAAAGAAAGGGTAAAATCCATTGGTGAAAGACTTGATTTTTTAAATTGAAATTATAATTAAAATTATATTTTTAAAAATATATGGTTAAAGTAATGCATTTTTATTTAACATGAAATGGAATTAAACATTCACTAGGCTAAACTGCACAGAATGCTATGTGTAATCACATATTTTGGTCATGAAAGATTTTCAGTGTCTGTTCTTAAAATAGTCATCTTTTGCCACTGAATGAAAGCAGCTAGGAATTTGAACCTGATGGGAATGCAATAAAAGCTACGACACTGGCACCTGCTGGACATAAAGGGAATCATCACCACCGAATGAAAAAAACAATAATCGAAGAATTTTCAATCAAAAATATTTCTCTCGACTACAAGAGAAGATATATTCACTAAATTTAGCAATTTAATGTTCTGAGATGTGCTTCTAGGAAACATGCAGTCATTTGTTAAATTACTGCATAAAACTGTCTAAAATCATGCATCTGGAATTCTTCTCATGAATTACAATTTTCAAATAAGTATGCATATCATTAAATATATTTAATATATAGATTATTAAACTGAAACAAGTATCAAATTCACAACATTGAAAAGAGATGTCTTATCGATTAACTGAATTTTCCAGCTTTTCAGAAAGTGTCCAGCAGGGGGTGCTGCTCAACCACAAGCAGATGATTTAGTTTTTTCCTC
Source organism: Anguilla anguilla (assembly GCF_013347855.1). Taxonomy (NCBI): domain Eukaryota; kingdom Metazoa; phylum Chordata; class Actinopteri; order Anguilliformes; family Anguillidae; genus Anguilla; species Anguilla anguilla. The sequence goes on from NC_049212.1 coordinate 10,396,154, forward strand.
ATGATTCATAATCAGCTCGTCCGCTTCAGGAGTAAAAGCACCGATTCGTTCAGAAAGTTTTTCAGCTCTTTGTAACGGACAATTCTTTCAGGACTGAACAGGGAATATAAGTAGTAACACTAGCAATGTGATTGACATGAATCTATAGCATGAAAAATCATCATCATCAGCATCATCATCCTCAACGTCATAAGATGGGCAGGGAAAGATTCATTTTTGCAGTTCTACTGAAGGACCAATAGATGAACTGAGAGCTGAGACAGACTAACTGGAAAACCTCCCATCTTTTACAATAACAGTCAAGGGTACTTTAATGTCATTAAGTCAGGACCTTGGTTTGACACCCCATGCAGAAGGCTCTCTCATAAGCCGCTTTTCCACCGCATGATACCAGCTCAACTCGACTCGACTCTACTTTACCTTTTTTGACTTCCCATCGGGCAAAAGTTGTGGATAGTACCTGGTACCTGGTACTTTTTTTTGGTATCACCTCCGTCGAGGTTCCAAGCGAGCGGAGGCGATACCAAAAGGTGACGTGAAAACACTGCAGACCACTGATTGGTCAGAAATGGCAGTTTCATGCGGCGTCGCTATGACGACCAGCTACATTGACGGGGGTACTATCTGCAGTGGAAAACAAAGTACCTGGTACCAAAGTCGAGTAGAGTCGAGTCGAGTCGAGTTGAGCCGGTACCCTGCGGTGGAAAAGCGGCTATACTGTAGCACAGGGGCCCCATTACTCTAATGGAGCATTTGTCACGCTGCCCCCTACTGGCTGGCCAGCGCCACTTACAGCAAAATGAGTCAGCCAAGAAATTACATTCAGTTAGCGGACACCCTTATCCAGAGTGTCTTACAGTGTAAGAGAATGACAATGAGAAGATGAACCTGGAGGTTAAGAGCCTGACCGGCATGTATATCCCAGCTAACACAAAGCATTCTCAGAATGTTGATGTCATGTAGTGGCAATGTTATTATATTGACAAAACATTCATTACATTAAAGGCATTTAGCAGACATTCTTATCCAGAGCGACTTACACAGCATTTACATTGCATCCATTTATACATATACATATATATACTGAATCAATGCTGAAGTACCTTGCTCAAGGGCACAATGACAGCGCCCAACCCGGGAATCAAATCTGAGCGCTTCAGGTTACAAGACCAGTTTCTTACCCATTATACTGCACTGCCGCCTGTAACATGGTGATAGCCTGTTATGTTAGCCTGCAGTGCTCCTAGATCAGCAGTAAGTAAGCGTAGAGGAAAGCAGCCCCGCGAACACCCATGCACAGAGTAGGGTAACCCTGTCTGCTTTTCTGAATACTCAAAAGCATGCATCAGTGAACATAAAGAATTTAAGCGGGCAAAAGTTGTTTTTGATCCAAGCCTGAAGCTTCAGCCTTATTATTTCCTGCAGATTAAATCTCTGCGATTGCTTTTCAGGTGAAGATGAAAGTCGAAGAGAGCAGTGAACTTGCCTCGGTAAAAAACACCAGTGAGACGGCCCCCTTGGCTGCTGTTCTAGAAACATCTCTGGTGGAAAACGTGGGCCGGTTCAACAAACCACTTCAGAACACTTCCTTTATCGGTTACACTCACGTTCAAGAGTTTCATCTAGAAACATCCCCCTGCACACAACCCACACACACCGAGACCTCGCCCACAGACTCACAGTTCTATTTCAGCATGTTTGTGTCACAACATTTATGTTAAAAAAAAACAGAGATGCTATCTCTCGAGACCACTGTAGAGAATGATGTAGGTTACGCACACATCCACAGTGCCCACAGGTTTTTATTCCAGTCAGCCTCCTTCACACAACTCATCATTAGTAGGCAGCCAATCTTTCTCTCACAAGTTCTGATAGTGTTAGTGGCGTTGAAATACATTTATAATGCCATTCCCCAGCACTAGATTTGCCAAATGAGTAAATTCTTCACAATGAATTCTGTATCGATCACCCACTGCACAGTAATATAATTCAACAAAATTTCCCCGCTGACACATTTGAGTGGCATAATTTGCTCCTATGAGAAAATCTAGAGCAGGACTGCCCAACCCTGTTCCTGCAGATCTACCATCCTGTAGGGTTTCACTCCAAACCCTAAAAACCCTTTGATATGTGAGGTAGTGCGAGACAGTGTTTGGAATCATTACATTTCTTCTGCTGCACACACACAGGCACACACACACTCGCTCACACACACACACACACACACACACACAGGCCACTCAGAGCAGAAGACCAGGGCATCCCACATCCCATAATTCACTGCGGTTGACCCAACGCCAGAACTAAATAGCCTCAGCCTCCTCAATGACAGACACATTTTGAACAAAAGATGTTGCTAACAAAGACTAGTACAATCATTTGAAAAAAAAAATTGCATTCTAAATACCGGCTAAATTAATATTTAGTTGAAAACAAATCTGAAGGAATTCTCACTGGCATTTGAACTGTTAAATACTCCTGAATACATCTGAGAATCTCAACGTTCTGACAATGTGAATACATCTCAGAATCTGAATATTTTAGAAATGCCGTTGCATTTCTGAATTCCTGCCAGAAATGTATGTTCTAAAAGGTACTTTATAGCATAAAAACTGTTTTTTAGGTTTGGGGGTGGGCTGTAAAGAAAATGGCAGAAAAATGGTCATTCTTCACATTTACGATGCCATTTACTTTAATAACGATGTGACCATTGCTCACAGCTGGCCAGATATCAGTATTAAAATCCTCTGGAGTCATCGCTAACCAGCTGGATTAGAACACTTCGGTCACGACGGCTTTCAATAATGAACCTCAACAGCATTTATTTTCCCTTATTTTCATCACTAGCCTACTTCCTTATTACCCTACTAGGATTGAGGATTTGCAGCTATATAAAAATAGCTCTGAGGACAACCACGGCGCTCCACTACGACGCTCACGTGCAGTAGGCCTACAGTTCATTCGCCTCCGTAGACCTTACGCAAAGATGAGTAGGGTAAAGACGAAACACAAAAGCTGAGTTTTCGGAAAGCAACTAAGTGTCATCATTTCCATCTCTCATAATCCGAGAGTTTCAGAGATTTAAAAAGGAAATGACAAAAATTTGTTGCCTTTGGCATTAATTATATTTTTCTAACAAGGGACTGGACAGGATAACCTATCGTAGGGAATTATAATATTATTACATAACAGTTTGCTTTGTACTTACCACTTAATTACCGGTGTGCCACGTGTTATGGGAATCAGAGCGGGCTGCTACTCCTGATGTGCCCAGAATTCCCCCTCTCAACAAAGCCACCAATCTGTGCTGATTAATTTTTTGTCTGGCAACCATCCTAAGCTACTGAAGGCTACATCAGCATCACACAGTACCTCCAGTGCCATGCCAGAAACAAAATGGACTGAGTAATTACATTGCCTGCGGTTCTGCACAGTCGCTACACTTGGCTAAGTAAAAACTCAGAGAGATAATATTTGAATATACTCTGTGCAGTCGAGTTCAGTTGTAGCCAGTGTTAACACACACATTCATTTCTGTCCTCTCAGCAGTAAAGAAACATTACAGAGCCTTCCACAAAGGTTTGCCATAAGGCCTTTACACGTCAACTGGGAAATGCACAGAATTGCCCATCTTTCTCAGATGTCCCCACCATGTACTACAGGTTCTGTGACGTCGGCGTCCGGATTGCACCACACAAGTGGTTTAGTGGTGTGTGGCTGTGCAGGCCAAATTATATAGCCTGAAATTGCTGACTGCAACCCACACAAGCTTCGTGGTTATAATTTCAGGTATTTTTGACCCATTTGGCCTAAGGAGCTAAGAAAATAGGCAGTTAGAACGTACCCAGAGTAGTCCACTAAGCGCGTGAGATAGTGACACAAACTGTTCCCCATTCATCCACAAAACATGACTTGTCAAAATAACAAAATAACTTAATAATAACAAATAAGCACATGGTGAGACACTAGGCAAAGGAAAACACGTATTGCAACTGCATTTTTGTGTGGGGAAAGAAATGATTGACTGTGTGGTTACCACTGACTTACAGCGAAACCTGTGGTTGAAACACCTATACTGGGGCCAACTGTACTGGTGCTAGTGAGCAACGTCTCTCAACAAGACCAGGAAATGAGCTTCAAAAACAAAGCTCGGGGGTCTTTCCATTCATTTTCTTTTATCCTTCCTTGTCTCCTTGGACCTCGCCCGACCAAGAAAGGACATTCCAACCTGTTAAATGCTCCTTGAAGGAGTTAGGAGCAAAAAGCTAGGAGACTCCCGAAGGATGCTAGAGCAAGGAAACACGAGTACATTCTTTGTGGAAGTTTTATGGAAAGTCTGACGTATAAACGATTGACCTGTGGATCCACCTCCACCCATCTGCCACGTTTGTAACCGACGTGACTTCAAACTGATGCTCGACTGCACAAGGACACTAACGCTAATACGCTAACATTTGCCTAATACTTTCGTTACTTGATTCCTCCATTCTCGCATCCTTTCCTTGCGTCCTCCGTTGGGTGGAGCAAGGGCTCATTCCAATCACTTATTTTCACTTCCTTGCTCTTTGTGTCCTCCCCTCGCTCCTTAGCTCCACCCATAAAAGGAGGCAAAGAAAATGTGAGGATGGAGGAATCAAGGAAATGTGCATGTGGGTCCTTTGGATGCACACTCAAACCATCTACAGACACTGCACTAATTACAACAGTAACACAAAACTGCAAAAATAGCACAGTAGTTATTACAACACAAGACCAATATCATGAGCAAGTCCCATGTAGTAAAAAACGCCTATGGCAGCCATTCCAACTAAAACACCGCTGTATAAGCATATAGGGTGGTCATCAGTGACACACCACCACCATGAACACGAACAGCTGCACAGACAACAAAAAACACTGAAAATGTTACAGGGCTGAAATTACAACAAAATTATCAACATGCAGCGAACAGAAATGATCGCACAATGAATGACAAAATAGATTTAAAAAAAAACATAACTGCATTGAAGGACACGCAGCACATGAGGTTTTATGTTTGTTGCCGTATGCACCCCGTAAAGTCCAAGCGTGTGCGAGTCGCTGATGCTGTGAGTCGCCTCGTTGGATTAAGGGAGGGATTTCATTTCGTGTTAATCTGCGGGGCAGGAGGCAGCCCGGAGAACCGAGGCTTCTGTTCGTGTGAAGGACTCCTACGCGCCTCCATCGTCTCCGACTCGCGCGGGAGTGACTTCACCCCAGAATGAACCTGTTCTGCTTCTCCCTGGTAAGTGAAACTTTCTCCTCCCTCCCGGCACCCCGCTTGCTTAACGAGCCGCGGTTCGTATCGCGCGGCGATTCTGACGTTGCGGTTGGCGGTTGACCTGAACAGCGCGGAATGTGGCTTCAATCAGAGCGAGACACAAAGGGTCTGAGCACCCTGGTTGTTTTTTTCCCGGGAAAATTGGTTTCCAGTCTCGCTAAATCAGCGCGTTGACATTGGCTGGCTGACAGGTTTGAACAGAGTTTTGGAATTGGCGAAGTGCTTCTGAAGGAATTGCTGCCGAACACGAATTGCGGGACACCCACGGGCATTTTAACAGCCGCGTTGCCCCTTTATTACTGTGCGTTTGGTGTTATTTGTAATTGAAAGTGAACCGTACACAAATAAGTGGACTCGGGCATGTCATATCAATTTTTTAAATATCGTTCTCCTGTGCAGCTTGACTTTCATATCAGGGTTATTTCCTCCGTTTCAAATTATACAAATCTCATCTACAGATGACACATTTAAATAAATAAAACCAAGAATCATTGTCAAAGGGAAGCAGATATTAAATTTAAGCAACCAGATGAAACGAGTGATGAAATGAGGTCTGATCGTCGGACAGACGCTAGGGATAGTGTGCAGGCTTTGAGATGACGCAGTGACCGGTTTCCAGTTCCTTAGATCGCAGGACAGCAGGTCATGCCCGGAGATGAGATATTTGTACTCAATCCCCTGCAGTCCACTTAATTGCAGTCTTGTTGTTGGCCGTCATGTGGGGTAGGTCAATTTATGGGCACACAGCTTTTGAAAAAATAGTTTTTTCTTTTTCTTTCTAGAGATTACTTGATATTTAGGAAAAGTGTCATCTTTTCAGAAAAAAATACACTCCACTATTCACATATTTTGGTATTTCGTTCTGTACACTTCACTGTTTGGGGTTCAGAGAAATATATAGGTTATTCTGTTTAAAGCTAATGCTTTTATGGTTGCTAAATATGGTTTGTTGAATTGTTATCGAATTGGATATCTGAACATGTTAAACAGACGAATGTGTTCATCAGGATAACTTGCTATTTAACAAACCGCGATTATTTCTAGCACTTCTCTTTATACTGTTAATCCAAAGCATGAACTACGCTTTTCCTGCAGCACTGCCGCTTTTATTGACCTGTTTCAATAAATGTATGTTTTTTGTTTTCCAAGTCACTCAGCCTCCGAGCATCTGTTAAATTGCACAGGAAATGCACTGAAATCACAGCTTACGAATCAAATAGCCTACTATAAAACTCTGCAGCTGCCGCTGAGGGAAAGGTCAGTGACACTAGTCTTAAAAAATTTAACACATTCACCATAAAATATCTGTGTGGTGTTGAAACCTTACAGACCATGCTGGGCTTGTCTCAAACTCTCAGCTATCGAATATATAGGCAGTGAGCACGTGGTTGACGCCCAGGTGGTTGATGGGGGACATTTCTGAATGTCTGTACCTGTATACCTCACCCATCACCCATCTCCACCTTTTAGCAGAGTGCACACAGGCTCCTGTGAACACACCACCAGCTCTCTAAAGACCCTTGGTGTGCTCTGGTGACAGTTCTCTCGGTTGTGCATGTGTGATATTTGTTCCTCTCAGAGGAGAAGGGTGGGTTTAGATGATGGAGCAGCTGGTGAGATTTTCTTCAGTCAGGGAAATGTAGGGTGAACTGAGCATGTGCCACCTCTACCTTCCTCCCCCCCCTCCGTGTTTCTTTAGATATTCCTCAGTGTGTGGGTGGTAGGTCAAGGGTCTAGGGGTGTAAAGCCATTTTGTTATCTGATTAGGCTTCCTTCAGTTTCACGCACGTTTAATGTGCGTTTTACCTGCAGCAAATATTGATGCTACGTATGACTTCTTTCACTTCTGTGAAAACGCTGGGTGTGGTGTTGGTGGGCTGAGAGGTGAAAAGGGCCTTCAGAGACACATTTCAGCTGTGCGTACCTGTGAGGCATACCTGTGTAGCATACCTGTGTAGCATTGCTGTGAGGCATACCTGTGTAGCGTACCTGTGTAGCATTGCTGTGTAGCATACCTGTGCAGAACACCGCCATTCCGGCTCCGTTGCAGGAGGGGTCCATGGACAGCCTGTACGAGGCGGTCCAGGACGGGGACGAGGGGCGGGTGTACACCGTGCCCAGCCGGTCCTGCAGCCGGCCCTGCAGCCCCGCCGTCGCGCTGGACGAGAACGCCAAGTGGCGCGGCTCCGAGCGCTCCATCTCCGCGGTGAGTGTGGGTGTAACCGCGGCGACGGCGCCGAGATCACCTCCCGTGGTCTCTCCCAGTGGGGCCACTGCAGATGCTTCTGAGGGACCTGGACCAATCAGATGTCAGGGACTTTGACCAATCAGACATCAGGCACTTTGACCAACCAGACATCAGGCACTTTGACCAACCAGACATCAGGCACTTTGACCAATCAGACATCAGTCCAGCAATGGTCAAGTTTGATTTTTAATTGCCTGCAGCATCAAAAAATATCCATAATACTACAATTTATTGGATACTGTATTAAAAGCAAATCAATTCATTCATGTAGCCAAACAACCAAATTATTTCTTGATTTAAAACTTCAAAGAGATTTTTGTCAAAGCATCCAGTAGTTTAGTATATAGCCAACACTGTATATGCAAAGTAAAGTTTCCAGCAAAGCATGTGCATTTTCAATAACTTAATATTAATTTATAGCTCCTAGATCCAATATTCAAGAAATCTAAGTGAAGTTTTGCACTGACTGAGACAGCTACATGACTTTAGGCCCTAAAACCTCAGACTGCTATTGCAGGTTTCGCCCAGACAGGGGCTTGTTCTGTGGGGCTGCAGCTGGGTACTACTGGAGTCCTTTCAGAACAATGTTGCATACAGCAAAATGATCAAGCCTACAGCCAAGATGAATGACAGTCAAATTTAGAAAATTAATGTCTTACAGACAGCGCTTTGTATGCGTAACTTGGCATTTTTATACGCTGAAAACGTTTTTTGTTATTATATACTTCACAAATGGTGATAAAAAATAATATGAAATTGATCCAATTTGGTATTTAACACAAAAATCTAATTTTTCAATAGCAAATGGTATCTATACTAGTATGGGATGACTAATCTGATACATGATAATTTAAGATTAGGTCTCATCCCTGACAGGTATAAACTCTTGTGCACCTGCTGGTGCAGGAATTGCCTTTACATTAATATCAGGACTAGGTGAGAAATATAACGCAACAGCTTTTCAACAGGCAGCAAAGAACCAAAAACCTGGGAGCCAAACTGACCTGTGAATACAGTATTGCCAAGACAAAACTAATCACACACAGAGAGCGGAGTTCCAAATGAACCCATCCCATCCTGCAGGGATCGACATAACAGTTATAAACATAGGGGATGCCATCAGGACAGTGAAGCCATGGCTAAATATCGTGCAGCCCAATTAAATCCTATGACGTGGTTTCATGATGTCAGTAAAAGAACTTACCCGCGACAGGACAGATAACCTAAAAAAATATTCACTTTTTGATGAATGCAAACTGACTTGGAAATCGGTCCTATTTGTTTAATATGAGATGCCTGTGTGACCGTTATTATAAACCATGCATTCCCGAAACTATCAATATTTCTGATGGTCAGATAGCAATGTTTTTTACACAGAAAAAAACTGCCCACTTGATATTTTTCCCTCTCTTAGGACCTGTCACAAATCCACGCTACCAATTCAAAAAAGAAAAAAAGAAAGTAAGTACAGGTTCTTTTAATTTTTTTGTCTTGCAATTTCTATTACAGGACAAGATGGCTGGTGTTTTCATACATACAATTGAAAGTGAGGGTCGTACCTAACATGCATGCTAAAATGGAGGCTATGACCAACTGTCTCCCCCGGAGATAAAGCTATAAGCAGCTCTTTAATATCCTATCCTTGCATTTTGAACATATGTGGCTTTGACAGTAAGCCTAAAAATGTCTGTTCATACCGAAGTATGTGAGAGCTCATTTCTCATGCAGTTGCAATAACTGAAACATTTAAAAACTCTAGGTACTTAGCTTTATCCATTAACACTAATCAGGGGCGCATTTTGGCGAAAGAATGTTGAACTAAAGCTGCATTTTATTTGATAACGTATCTGTGCGCCTGTTAACCCCAGACAAAGCGCGCGGCATGTGGTCACTCGCTCAGTGGGGTAAGAGGATTCGTTCGCTATATTCACTTACACGCGCCAACCCCCAGAACACTTTGAGCTCTATCGCAAATTTCTCAGGACGTTTTGCACCGACAGCATTGTCTATTAGCGGCGTATGAATATTAGCGACATGGGAACAAAAGCGGATCCATTCCCTATTTGCAGTTCAAGCGCCTACAGGTTCACGGGGCAAAAAGATAATCTTGCGCAAATGATGCACTCACTACTTGGTCCTTGAGCGCGCGCTGTGACGACCATGCGGATTACGCTACTTCTTTGACCCGTCCGTTGTAATGCCTGCTCAAACACTACGCGAATGGCGGGATTACGGCCCTTTGTTGATGGGTGGCCCGGCTGCTTGATCAAAAAACGACCGCTGCTGTGAACAAAATCCCCTCAAAACAACATCCAGCAACCCTCATAATTCCCCATATACAAGCCGGTTTACTGGTAGAACAGAGATGTAAGAAAAGTTAAATTTAATTGTGAGCTGTATCTTTTGTATGCTTTCTCCTTTTTTAGACCTCTTGTACCAAAATCCATGTCGGACAATGAAGTACTAGGTTTGTATGCGCACTGGTATTGTTGCTAACTTTTACATTTTATTTTTTACATTGTAAGTGGTGCCTGATCAAGAATAGAACATTTTCACCAAGTCTCTTTAATATATATATATATATATATATATATATATAAATAAACACACACACATACACGTACATACATGAACACACATTGTATGACCAAAAGTATCTGACCCCTTGGTCTGGGGCTGTTTTTCATGGCTGGGTTACACGCTAGTTCCAGTGAAGGCAAATCACAATGCAGGGACATTCTGGATGATTCCGTGCATCCAACTTTGTGGCAGCAGTTTGGGGAAGGCCCTTTCCTGTTTCAGCATGGCAATGCCCTTGGGCACACAGCGAGGTCCATATAGAGATGGTTTTGTCGAGATCGATGTGGAAGAACTTGACGGGCCCGCACAGAGCCCTGACCTCAACCTCATCCAGCACCTTTGGGTTAATTTGGAAAGCCAATTACGAGCCGGGTCTAATTGCCCAATCAGTGCTCGACCTCACTAATGCTCTTCAGGCTGAATGGAAGCAAGTCCTCGCAGCGATGCTCCACAACCTTGTATAAAGCCTTCCCGGAAGAGTGGAGGTTGCTATAGGAGCAAAGGGTGGACCAACTCCAATGGTCATATGTTTGGATGAGATGTTGGATGTCAGGTGTCCACATACTTTTGGCCATGTAATATATATATATATATATAATTGGAGAAATAAAAAATAAAAAATCCTGATCAGGCATATGTGTGTGTTTTTTTGACTGTGATGTGATGACAGAACTGCCCCACCCCCTTTTGGGACCTCACATCTGGGTGTAATCATGCTAAAGGTGTGATTTGGATGTTTTTGGTTTAATCCCCTTATAGTGTATTGAAGGCTTATACCAACAAAAAAAAAGGAGGGGGGGGGGGGTGGGGGCAGGGTTAATGGAGTACAGTAATAAAATATTGACCGTCTGGCACCTAAAAACCTGTATGCCTGTGAGCACCATTACAGAGCTGTTATTGCCCCCCCCCCCCCCAAATCCTGACTGGTTCTGGTGTCCCTCCCACAGATAACACCGACTGTGCCAACGCCTACTGGCAAACAGCCAAAAAGAGAGAGGACGTGGTCCACATCAAGAACAGTCAGAATGAAGGCAAGTTATCTGCGCATTTCTTGTGAAAGCAACTGAAGCAATTCCTTCAGGGTCACTCATGGGTATCCCCAGCAGATCCACTTAATCCCTGTGGTACCCCTTAATGTGCAAGAAGGCAAGCGATCTACAGGGATTGTTCTGCCCTTTTGTAACTGGACAAATGCGTCAAATCATTGTAGAGTAAGAGGAAATCCAAATTAGGTGGCATTATGAAAATAAGCTTTTTTAAGCCTTTGGATGTCTGCAGTGGTTTATTGACAGCTGGATATTGAGAATATTGAGAAAGGGAAGCACAGAGCTGAGTGTCTAGTGCATGTAAATTATCTATGGCCAGACCAAGCAAGCAGCAGGTAAAATGACTGTTAAAGACATAGAGCGTACATAGGAACTGGAGAGAGTAGGAGGGGCCAGTTGGTGAAGCCTAGGAAATAATGGGAAACAGCCTCTATATATGTCTATGGTTTGCCTTCCCTGGGGTGGGACTCCATATTTTAACGATGTGACCTGTGGCCTACAGAGCTGGGGTTAGAGCTGTTACGGGCCAGTTTCCAGACAGGGGAGGACGGACTGCGCCAACTCAACCCACACAGGAGGGTGGCAGAACAGACCATTCAGGTAAACAGAAAGTCCGCCATTTCCAGAACCTTTCACCCAGAGGTGGCTTTTTACTAAAAGAGATGGGGCTAGGGTTTAGCTGATAAATCTTTTCTACAGTACACTTTGTGCTTTTCACATTAAATATTGGAGATAATGAGAAATATAATGCATCATGTTATTACGATTGTTCAGAAAACAATGTCTACTTGACATCGTTCCTTGCTTCCCTTCCTCCAATCAGACAGGACTTACTGCACTGCCCCTGTAGTTCCGGTGCAGCAAAGAACACGTTGTTATTGCTGATGCTTATTGCACCGTAACATGCAAAGTTGTGTAAGGAAAAAGATTTGCTTCCCTGAGTTTATCCATTGAGTCAGGGCCACAACAAGAGCTGCAATTCGCAACCGATTCATTTATTTTCAGCAAAACTGTGACTTGAACTTCTCAACGTGCTGTTTTAGATTTCAGCGCAAGTCACAGATCTACTTTCGATTTGGTTACAATTTGAAAATAAATCCCCGCAGAATCGTCAGAATTTTGAACAAAACATGTCACCAAGCAAAAGGTACATGGCATTCTTTCATCATGTACTTTTCAGATACCTTTGTCCTGAATATTGGTGAAGGCAGATAAAACAGTCAGAAATACGTAGGAATTCCACAGTCAGCCGTGGACAGGGTTAAGAGTATGTGAAGTGATCGCCGCAGGTGAGGTCACCTGTGTTAGGGACCGCACTCAACAAACAGGATCGCTAACCCTAACCCCCCCCCCCCTCTCATCTCAGCAGGTAATGAGCTATGGAGCCTGGAGCCCCAGCTGGGAGCCACAGAACAGCTGGCAGCAGGACCCGGTCAGTTCCCCGCGTTAACCCTTTACGGTCCACCTCGCGCCCGTCCCCAGTGACACGCTTCGCTTCGCTAATGTTTCTGCCAGTTTGAACCTTAATGGCTGCAGTGGAAGGATTTAGATCAGGTGGGTTCCCTCTTGGGGCCCCATGAGCGGGTACATCGCCCACCACCCGTCCCTTATTAAAATGGTGCCTTGCATATGCTGAAATGGCAAAGGCTTGCTAACGTAAGCTAGCATAAGCCAAGGCTGGGTAAAAGAAAAGCTAATGGCTGAAGCTGGAACGTTCACAGACAGGGTGATGGCTAGCAGGATGTTGCACAGTGAGCTGTAAACACGAAGGGCACTCGGTGTGAAAGGTAAGGGAGTTTTCCCCAAAGCGTGGCGGTCTTTTAGGATGAATGACGGCAGCACGTAGCTCTGGAGGTAATGCGGCGCAGATGGGACTGAGCCTGGTAATCCCCTCCTGCCCCCACCGCTGAGAGGGTTTTCCTGGGGAAAGGGCTGCGCTGGGGGTGGGGCGTGCAGCGGTCCCGCTTCAGTAGGTCCCGCCAGCCGGCCAGCGTCCGCAAAAGAGGATCAGTGGCCAGCCATCTGCAAGCCACGCTGCAACTCTCTCCCTCTCTCTCCCTTTCTCTCTCTCCCTCTCCCTCTCACTCACTCTCTCTCTCTCTCTCTCCCTCAATGTGAATTAAAATGAAAGATTTCAGAGTGAGCCCAATGGATTAAAATCATAACCCTGGGAAACGCACTAGTAACAGTTCACAGCAGTAAAAAAATAAACAAAAACACCCATTCACGATATTCATTCACATTTATGCTCGTCTAAGTTTTATGTCTCAGACTGTATCTCCTGTACACACAGTCCCCAGGTGTGTTTCACAGGTCTCCGATACACTCAGTCCCCAGGTGTAGGTCACAGTAGGGGGTGAAGAATCCATGACAGGGTCCTTTCCTGTTTTCCAATATCATATGTCAAATCAGAAATCGGATAACGGTTCATTTCCCATTTTTCATTCCAACATTGCAAGAGGAAAATCGACAGGCTGTGACATACACGGATCGTGAAGTCGTAGTTTCAGGATTTATTTTTATTTAACCTTTATTTACCCAGGGTAGGTTCACTGAGCACGGATGCTCTTTTGCTGGCACGCCCTGCTTCACACTCATACACATTCACACCTGGGAGCTGCCCAGTACATCCACAATCCTCTATTGTTGGCCACTGAGCAGCTCCACTGGAGAGAGAGAACATTTTTTTAGCCAATTAAATCAGGGGATGATTATGTGGAAAGTTTTTTTTTTTTGTGAGAGCCAGATCTGGGATTTTTGGCCAGGACACCGGGGAACCCCCTACTCTTTGCAAATAGTGTCATGGGATCTTTAATGACCACAATGAGTCAGGACCTCGGTTTAACGTCTCATCCGAAAGACGGCATCTCCTACAGCACAGTGTCCCTGTCACTGCACTGGGGCATTGGGGTTTATTTGACCAGAGGGAAGATTGCCCCCCTGCTGGCCCACCCACACCGCTTCCAGCAGCAACTCAGTATTCCCTGGTGGTCTTCCATCCAAGTACTAACCAAGCCCACACCTGCTTAGCTTCAGCCAGTCGGTGGGAGCAGAGTGCGTGGTGGTATGGCTGCTGGAAGTGCATCAGGATGCAAGTGCTTAGCGGTGGGCCTCTTTGTGACCAGGTTTGAATGCGGTTCTTGTGTCTTTCTGCCCCTGGTCAGACCCCAGAAGGGGACAGGGAGAGACCGGAACCCAGGGGAACACTGCGGAGGGCGCAGAAGTCAGGGCGCTCAAAGAAGGCCGGCCCGGGCCAGCGCGACAAGGCCAGCAGCCCCTTTCAGACAACCGGTACGTCCCGTAAAACAGCCATTTTAACCAGGAGGTCACAGGCTCAGACCCCTGGTGTAGCACAGGTATTTTCAGACATGTTAAGCACAGAGCTGTGTTGTTATTTGAACTTCCTACACTTACTGGAACAGGTCACCCCCCGGACCCCATTTTTGGTGATGATGCTGCTGCCGCCTCCTGCATGGGTCTGCCGAAAAAGGCGGAGAAGAGGCCGAACACCCCCCAGCAGGCCCAGGAGAGCTCCGCCCTCTCCTGCGCCCCTGGCCACACCCCCAGCCCCAGCCCCGCCCCCGGGGTGGCGGAACGAGCCTGGAGCGGGCCCGGGGCGCCCCCCCAAAACCGCCAGCGCTGGAGCACGTCCGGCGAGTGCCCCTCGCCCTGGGGCGGCGGCGGCGGCGGCGCCGCCTCCTACCACACCTGCCGCCGGCCGCTGAGCGAGTACCGCACCTACGCCTGCGACTACACCCTGCCCCGCGCCCCGGACTGGGACCGGCCCGACAGCGCCCCCTACGGGAGCTCCCGCCACCGCAGCCAACCGCCGGCCCAGCGCGTCGCCCGCTCCGCCACCGACGCGGACCTGGGCGACCTCAACGACGTGAGTGAGCCCCGAGGGATCCTGGGTAAAATGTTCTACGGGTGCAAGTCGAACCCGAGTCAGATAACTGCATTTGAAGGAGCGGGGATGTCGGACGCTGGTCCCGGAGGGAACGCGGCGTCTGCTGGTTTTCGGTGCGTTTCAGCACTTACTTCATTCATTTCAGTCACTGATTGGCTAAGCGAAGGGCAGCCAGTGTTACCAGCCTGTCTTTCACCGTCTGGGAGTTTTGGCTTCTTTCTGACAAAACTTGGGCTAGT
This sequence comes from Anguilla anguilla, assembly GCF_013347855.1. Taxonomy (NCBI): domain Eukaryota; kingdom Metazoa; phylum Chordata; class Actinopteri; order Anguilliformes; family Anguillidae; genus Anguilla; species Anguilla anguilla. The sequence continues at coordinate 10,411,473 of NC_049212.1, forward strand.
CAAACCAAAGGCCTGTCTATTACCGTCAGCGTCACAGAACCTCAATTAGTCGCTGAGTTACAAGACACACACGGCACACTGAGCTTGACGACAGCTGTCAAGACGCGTGTCAAAAACACAAAACACGACGCACTTAAGTTCACATGACGCAGATGATATAGAGAGGGCTTTGTGTGAGAATATGACATAATGAGTAGGCGAAAGGGAACTCGAAGATCAAAGTGAGACTGAAAAAGGGAAAGGGAGAGCAGGGCGTATTCAGCAAAGCCCATTCAGCCTGAAGTAGGCTGTGGGTGAAGTCCATGCCTCATAGCACATAGGCGTTGTACTCTTTTAAAAATCAGCGGATGTGTTCCTTTTACAACTTCGTGCGAGCGTGTGAAACTGCGGTGGCCGCACACTCTCCTGAGGGCACTGGTTAGCAACATCACAGCTCAGGCCTTCATCTGTTGCTTGGAAGGGGATAGCACAACCAGTGCATTACAGACAGGGCTGAACACACTTTAGGCTTACTGCGCCTCAGCCAAACAATACTGAGCTGCTCACAGCCAGATGCAGTCAGTATGTAAATATCAAATACATAAATTACTGTATGCATAATACTGCACGTTGGCCACACTGTTGTTGCTTATTAACAGGTATAGATTTAGCAAAAAAAAACGTGAATATAAATACAATAATGTATGCTTTATACTGTACCTTGGGCAAAATTATGTTTTCAAATTGAAATACAAGGTACTTTGGATTATTTGAAAATATTAATTCCATTTGTCCTTCAGGAATGTACAAGAACATGCGTTTCCACATATTAAATCACAGCGTTGGGCTCTCTGAAATTATTCTGTGAGCAAAGCTGCAGTTTAAAAGAAAAAAAAAAAAAAAAATCAAGCGTTGACCGTTTTCAAGAGCCCGAAGAAATGGATTATGACCAATAATCCTGGCCTGAGATTTCAGGTCCCCAGATTACAGCGCGGGATTAGGCGATGTTGTGGTCCGTGGGGCTCGCCTCTCTCAGTCCGCGCAGCCTCACTCACTGGTGGGCTCTTTGCTCAGCCCCTGTGACATCATCAGCACGCCGATTCAGGGACACGAGCACAGGGAGAGAGAGAACCTGTTCACACATTGCGAACCCTTTATTTGCCGAATGCGAATTTGGTGAACGTCGATCGCGACGTAGGAAAGTCTACATAAAATTCATACACGCTGCTAAAGGAAGGCTGTATCAGCCTCGTAAAATATAACAAATGAACATCTAAATATTCAGTAACTACGTGCGTCCAGTTCAGTATTCTGCAAACCAATGTTCTGAAGCATGCAGAGAGAGACCGTTTCTCTCAGAATAGAAAAGGGGACAACATTACAACCCCTATCAACACATTTACTCAAACTGTGATTGAACAAATCGCTAAAAGTTGTAAGTTACAGGAATACGTGTTATAAGAATAAACGAACACAACTTTGGAGCCTTCCGGATCCCCAAATCCGGAACCATCCTATTCCCTCAGGGCACTCAGAGAATGCTTTGTACCATCCCATCTGAAGGTCGCAGAGTCACACAGGGGGGTATGGGTAAAATGAGGTAGTACAAATGTAGTCAATTTCTGCATTTGGGTGTCACGTTCCCGGTCATCAGATGGCAAATGATAAAGTTTCGTACACCTCTCGCTCCGCTTCATCAGTGGACACAGGGACAGGAGAGTTTTTTGGACTTGTAGTGTAGGTGAAATAGGCACTAACGTTGCAAGAAATATGGCAAAGGAGGAGGAGTTAGGCATAGACGTGTGAGGACACGTAAACATATGGTGACAAGAAGGTTATTCCCAGCTAGAAAGTTTTTTTTTTTTTTTTTTTTTAAAAAGACCCATCTGTCTGTATACGCAATGGCATAAGCAGACCAGATGAAGTTCTTGCAGCAGCCGGGTTCCTGCCTGCGTGCGTAGTTTGTGGTTTAAGACTTCCTGCAGCAATGACCAGTCCTTGAGAAATGAGGACGGAGGTAGAGAGTGAGTGAAAACCTCCGTCTTACCAAATGAGTTGCATCGTAGCGGACTGTCTCATTCAGCCCAATGCCCCAGAGGATTATATTTTAAAATTTTCCATTTTGAAAGTAAACACCCCCCCCTCCACCCAGCCATCACCACCCACCATATCGATCGCCCAGTAATTCAAATGGGTAGTTTCAGATTTTATTTTTATAGTATTAGTACTAGTATAGTAAATTGTTCAGTGAAATAAATCGACTCTTCATTATTCTGTATAGAACATCATTTGAAGGCTCTTTTCCAAAAAAAAAAAGAAGCAAACAAGTGCAGATTAAACCAGTAAGTAAAATTTTATCTGTGAGGTGCTTTCACCAGTAAACCAGGAACTGTGTAGCCGTATTACTCGAAGTGATGCCGTGCCTCGATACGAGTCACCGCAGTGTCCTCACCACAGCCATTCTGAGGTGTTTTTCCCCCCGCCAGACAAACCCTTCGGCGGGTCGGCAGAAGGTGCATTTGCTCACATCCTGTTTGCTATGAGGAAGTCCCTAACCGACTTCTTCCCTCCTGAGCGATTAATTGCCACCCTGAAGCCGGTGAGGTTGGTCAGACTAGACAGGGGCTCTTTAAGATTATTTATAACTGCTTAAGAGAAATAAGACGATGCTTCAGAGGAAGGGATCGAACGTCTCGGATAAAGCCAAGAGCAGCAAGCCAAAGGTAGGCCACACTACATGAATGCCACTGTTAAACTTTGTTAACTCTCCTGATATGAAGTGTTTGATACATCTGATTTGTTCCCATTTCAAGTAGGCTTTTAAAAAGGACTTTAATCATTTAATATCAATCCTTTAAAGTTATTCCGTAGAGTTTTTATAGTGATCAGATGGGATTTCAAAATGATTGGCTCTTTTGAAGTTTACGTTTACGTGAAGTTTTTTTAAATAAAAATCTCAAGAAAGAACCAGATGTAAGAGGAACCAGAGAGGAGAATGGCGACATAATGACATAAATAACGTCAGCCAGAGAAAATTACACAAGTAACATGTCACCATTGACCCAAAATCCTCGCCAAAAACTAAAAAAAAAAAAAAAAAACTAAAAAAAAAAAAAATTTACTTTGTAGGATTGATATTGTGAGATACTGTAGAAATATTTAAATGTTAAACAGGCAGGGGATTTAATACTGGTGGCCATTACTTGTATGTGTTTTGTAGGTCAAACACATGAAATTTGAGCTAGAACTCAAACATTCCAAGGATAATGAGCAGGCGAATCTCTGTCTGAGTGGGTCAATGACCAGAAATGAGCTGGGGCAAATGACAGATGTGTGGTCAAAGCCGGTTGAGGTGCGGTCAGTCACTCGTAAAGGACAGCCCCACTAACAGATGTCCGGTCAAAGCCAGTTGAGGTCCGGTCAGTCACTCGGAAAGGACAGCCGCACTGTTTCGCTTTTCTTTTTCCCCCCCCCCTGCTACTAGCTTAGCCCTGGTATTTAATGGAGATTATAAGGATTATTGCCTGATGATAGAATTACTTTATTACACTGATGCAGAGCTGACAGGTTTTAGACAGATTAAAATACTTTTATGTTTATGAAAAATATATATCACAAAATTACAAGGACAAAAAAACAAAAGCATTACATCCAGCTGAATTAGGTGCCTTTTGAATTATTTTTTATGCCCTTTATGCAATTTCTCATGGGTTCCTGTGCCAGTAACTGACACACAGTGAACCAAGTGGAAAACTCAAAAATAACACTAGCTACTGTGCACAGCAATGCAACAAACTCAGAAGCCACAGCACTGCTTTTACAAAACGACACTGCGCATCGTGTGTACCCGATGGAGTGTCTGGATCTGTGCGAGCACGATTCTGTACATCCAGGAGCAGCCCTCCTCTGTGTTATTCCACTGATCGCTTGAGAATACGTAAACAATGCGTTTAGCCTCTCCGTGGATTACAGGCCTGCTGACGTCATCGCGCTCGCGCTCGAAATGCGCTAATCTGTCATTTCTCCTCTCCTGTCCCTCTAGCGCTCCACCAGTTTTGGCCGATTCGATGCCTTGAGACAGCACCCAGTCAAGACAGAGGAGAACAGCGGCCATCTGGTGGGTACCTTATATAAATTGAATCGTTTAAAAAGCCATTTTCTATTGAGTTTCTATCGAGTAGAAATGATATGTAGACGAGGCACCGTCTCACTCGTCAAGCGTAGTCAAACATAATCAAAACGGGACCTAGCCAGTAAAAGCCTACACCGCACGCAAACAGAACAGAACACATCGCAACAAAAGCACGAAGATTGTAAGCAAACACGTGACAGCAACTAAAATGTGACAGCAACAAGCATAAATAAACGTAACCAAGACAACATAAGAAGAATAACAAGGACAACAGCAGGATAACAATGACGTGGATACACAGCGTGAATCTGTGACCCTCAAAATGAGGCCAGTTAAAAGAAAAGTCAAACTAAATTTAAAAAGTCCAGCAGCTACAGCCTTATCTGTCAATAACTGTTGATCTGGCCCCATGTTTCTTTGTTGTAGATCTCTCCAAAATCAAAATATTAAAAAAATACTTTTCTTTAAATTAGTTATAGACTCAAACCACCCTCGAGAATACACTTATATACTCCCTTGCGGTTAAAGCCACCGTAAAGAGTGGTCTCTTTTGCACAGGTCAACGCAGCGTAGTATTTGAATAATCCCTCAGGTGCGATAGAGTAGGATGGAGAGATCGGTGAGGAATGAGTTTCTCTTTTCAGTTACTATGACTTTCGCTTACTTGAATGAGAATATGTTCAGAGAGTATTAAATGAATAAATTTAGCGTGGCATAGCCTGGAAGTGAGTTACAAAAATGCCTCAACTCAAACTCCCCATGCAGCACCAGCATTGAAAAGTAGTTTAGAAAATGGACTTAGTCTTATATAGACTTAGTCTTATATTAATCTGTAGGTATCTGCTTAAAGATGGATTGAATGACTCTTTAATTGTCATGCCAAAAATCTTTAAAAATACAAAAACATTTTTTATCAATAGTTGAACAATAGAACCATAATGAATAAACATGGAACTAGATAACATTTACAAAGGCCATTCTATTGTGTGCTTCCCTTTTCCTGCTTGTTTGTGGAATGTAAATTATCATCGAGAGGAACACCTCGGTTTCAAACTTCTCAATATCTTTGCATGCGTGTGTGCATGTGTGTGTTCATGCTTGTGCGCACATTTTGTCCACATCTGTGAGCACAGTAAAGTGTTCAGTGTTAAATCGACTCTGTGTACATTTCACATCTCTGTTGGACTTCTACAAATGGAGTTAAGTTGTGTTGACACTGAAAGCTGGGAGTTGAGTTGTGTTGAGGCTGAAAGCCGGGAGTTGGGTTGTGTTGATGCTGAAAGCTGGGAGTTGGGTTGTGTTGATGCTGAAAGCTGGGAGTTGAGTTGTGTTGATGCTGAAAGTTGGGAGTTGAGTTGTGTTGATGCTGAAAGCTGGGAGTTGGGTTGTGTTGATGCTGAAAGTTGGGAGTTGAGTTGTGTTGATGCTGAAAGCTGGGAGTTGGGTTGTGTTGATGCTGAAAGCTTGGAGTTGAGTTGTTTTGGCTCTGAAAGCTTGGAGTTGGGTTGTGTTGATGCTGAAAGTTGGGAGTTGAGTTGTGTTGATGCTGAAAGCTTGGAGTTGGGTTGTGTTGATGCTGAAAGTTGGGAGTTGGGTTGTGTTGATGCTGAAAGCTGGGAGTTGAGTTGTTTTGGCTCTGAAAGCTTGGAGTTGGGTTGTGTTGATGCTGAAAGTTGGGAGTTGAGTTGTGTTGATGCTGAAAGCTTGGAGTTGGGTTGTGTTGATGCTGAAAGTTGGGAGTTGAGTTGTGTCGATGCTGAAAGCTGGGAGTTGAGTTGTTTTAGCTCTGAAAGCTTGGAGTTGAGTTGTGTTGTGTTGGTGCTAAACGCTTTCTCGAATGTGCCCAGCCTTCAGATGGGGAGACCGGAGCAGAGGGCACCGACCCGCAGAAAGCAGGGGGCCTGGGGAAAAAGATGCGGGCCATCTCCATGACCATGCGCAGGAAGATGGGCAAGAGGCACGCCAAAGCCTCCTTCTCCGAGGAGCCGGTGAGTGAGGGGAGGCGCTGACTGGGAGGGATTAGCGTGGCTGTAGTTGAAGGTGTTTAACCTGGGACCGTCAGCCATTCTTAGACTGCAGCTTTACATAGACAGCTTTACGTGCTTACGTGCATCTGCAAAAAAAAAAGAACGACCCCAAAAAGGGCCAAGGCCTATTCATAAGCACTGGCCTATTTAACGACTTGCCGCTTGGGGGGGGGGGGTTTAACAGCCAGCCAATCAAATACCCTGACAGTGACATGGCACCTTCTGAAATCAGAACCACACGAGGACAGTAGAGTGGATTAGAAACACCTCCTGTGTCTCCTTATAGGAGGGGGGAGAGGGAGGGCGCGCTGGGATTATCCATGACCCTGTTCAGGAAAAATCTGCACGCTCACACCAAATGGGTCACAGAGCACGCTTTCACAGTCCGGCGGCTTAAATCTCGACTCCGCTGACGTCGGACTGGGACCGTCCCCCTTTTGTTGACCTTCTTTTCTTTTTTTGTAAAAGGTCCAGGGCGAGGACGACGCTGACAGAGACCACGAGGGAGAAGCGGAAAGGTCGCAGCCTTCGGAGAAAGAGCCGGCAAAGACCAGCAACTCCCAAGAGAGTCTCTACAGCAGCCAGAGCTCCTCCAGTGAGTCCAGATCTCAGCTGAGAGAATGAGGCAGAAGCACAACTGTGTTTCCTGTGCTCTCCAGCAGGGGGCTGAGAGAATGAGGCAGAAGCACATCTGTGTTTCCTGTCCTCTCCAGGACAGGTCTGACAGAATGAGGCAGAAGCACAGCTGTGTTTCCTGTGCTCTCACACCTCAAACCACAGGAAGTGTTAAAAATAAAAATCTTGTGATGCACCTGCCAGTTTGTTGAAGGCAACTAGGGACAGTTTTGTGAAGAAAATTAAACCCAGGGAGTGTCAGATTGGACATGCAAAGCATTGATAAATCGCCTCACCAGGACCTAAGAATACTTTATCCGCCAATAAATTTCCTGGGAATTTATTTTTGAATAAGTATTAGCTTTTCTCCTGAAAATGATATTTTAAATCATAAATTTGCGGTTCAATTTATATACAAATGAGCTTTGAGCGATCTAGGTAAGCTAAAGTAAACGAACAATCTGTTTATTTGGAGTATTGTCGTGGGTGAACGCTGACCTCTGATGCGGACACACAGGTGGGATCACCAGTGGCTCGGACGGCTCCGGCGCCCGAGACAGCCTCAGGCTGGAGGAGGACGTCCCGTACACGGGCCAGTTCTGCGGCCGCGCCCGCGTCCACACCGACTTCGTCCCGAGCCCGTACGACAGCGACTCCCTCAAACTGAAGGTACGCAGTTCAGACCGTGGCTGGCCCGCTTGCCCTCATCCGAACAGAGGAAGAGCACAAGACCATCATGTTTAAGGAAGATAACAAGCCATACAGCCTCTCAAGAATCATAGTTTTACCTATAATCCAGAGAGCATGAAGTGGACAGAGGGAGACTGGTCTTATGATTGACATATGCACTTGTATACAGTGTTCTAGCTAGTTTGCGGAAGCTAGTTTATACCCTGTCTATACCTAGTGGTAACCAACCCTGCTCCTGTAGATCTCACGTTACCGACCTGTAGGTCTTCACTCCAACCCTAACAAAGCACACCTCATTCAACAGCTAGGGTTTTCACCGAGCTGCACTTGAGTCAGGTGTGCCACAGTAGGGTTGAAATGTAACCCTACCGGATGGTGGATCTCCAGGAACAGGGTTGGTTACCACTGTCCTAACCTTATGAAGCCCTCACACCTGTCGCTCACGGTTGGACATTTACCCCCCCCTCTCCCAGGTAGGCGATATCATCGACGTCATCAGAAAGCCCCCCATGGGGATATGGACGGGGATGCTCAACAACAAGGTGGGGAATTTCAAATTCATCTACGTCGACGTCATCATCGAGGAAGAGGCGGAAGCGCCGAAGATAAGACCCCACAGACGGAGCAAACGGCCACGCCCCAAAACATTACAGGAGCTTCTGGAGCGCCTCGATCTGCAGGTGGGCATTGTGGGGCTGCGTGTCAGAGCCATCCTAACCCTGCACACACGCGGCAGGCATGGGGCAGGCCATCATTTCAAATACTGTACCCCAAACTACCACTCCTCGATATTACTGAATATGTAACTAACTGTTTCCACCAATATTCAGAACAAACTTCTTATTTCATGTGTCTGCTTAGGCTAGCAGCAAGGTTTGCTTAAAAGAGAGTTTTCACTGGCATCTGAAAAGTATGTTCCAGCACGTTTCACAAACAAACGCACGCGCGCGCGCGCGCGCACACACACACACACACACACACACACACACACACACACATAGATTTCTGGTTTATAATTTGACAGTTTAGAAACTTGCGCAAAAAAAAAAAAAAAAATCATCCACTGCAACGTAGTACCTCATTGTAAGAGCTAGCAAAGAGTGCTTTTTGCTGAGCTATTATAAAGACATAATATTTGTAGACATATTCATAGAACTCTTTCTGGAGGGCCAGTGTACATGCTGACTTTGACTCCAACCAGTTATTCTTAAATGCCGATTCACTCCTGTACTGGACCACAGTGAAATATTCACACGTTCAGCCTGTGGCCGAATTTCAAAATGGCAACCAAGTGATGGGCCAGTTCAACAATTAACAGCAGAAATTCCAAAACAGCCCTAACCTCTCCCTGTGCGCACCCTGTTCTCCTCACGCCTGGTGAGGTTCTCAGCAGGCTTAGTGGGGCAGACAAGCTAAAGGTGCGTAGCGTGGGACATGTGTAATTGGGCTGCTGGTCCCTCTGCTGCTGACGCTAACGCTGAGCGATCTCTCTCTCTCTCTCTCTCTCTCTCTCTCTCGTGCGGCAGGAGTACGCCTCGTCGCTGCTCTTAAACGGCTACCAGACGGTGGATGACCTGAGGCACCTGAAGGAGAAGGACCTGATCGAGCTGAACGTCTGGGACCCGGAACACCGACACCGGCTGCTGGCTGCAGCGGAATGCCTGCAGGACACCGAGAGTGAGTCACAATAATAATCATAATCATAATCATGGTAATAATGGCTTACATGCTCAAGAGCGGACCAGCAGTGTCCCAGCTGGGCATCAAACCCGCAACCTTGGCAAGCCTAATCACAAGCCCGGTCCGCTAACCATTATACTACTCTGCTGTTCCGTTAATATAGTGCCTTTCATCTCAGGATGAGCAGTACGTTTGCGTGGCAGTGGACCGGGTTATTGCAAATAGTCCACATTTTTAAAAAGTATCCCTCCGTAAAGTTATTTTGTATTAATACTCCAGTCAGTACTATAAGGATGCCGGTTAACCAGATTTATTTTTGGGGGAAAACAATTATATTTTACTGAAATGTAACAGCGTAACCTGTGCTTGTGTCACGTATTTTACTTCTCGCCAAGTATAGATTTTATTTTTTTTGCTCCTTATCTGATTCAGAAAGATCTATATATTACCCAAGTGTTTATATTTATGGGAAATTAATCTTGCTCTAAAAGGAAGTGAGCAGTGAATAACAGGATGTGGCAATGATACAAATGATACGAGGATTGGCGTATGTTGCTTTTCACACCTTTTCTGACCGCTTTTGCTCTCTTCCCGGCAGACGAGAACGACAACGAGGAGCAGGCCGTTCCACAGTCCGGCTCGGAGAGCCCGAAGACGGAACAGAACGACTGTCCCAGAGACTCTGGCTGCTACGTGACGCCGGAGAGCTCCGACAACAGCAAAGAAGAAGAAACAGAGAGTCAGACGGCGTCGCCTGTCACTTAAGCCATTCAGTACTTTACTCAAAAACAGACGCGTTTTTAAAATGTCCATTTGTACATACCTTATGAATATCTGAAATGTGGACTATTTAAGGACTGCCTATTTGACAGGCTTCATCAATTTCTGGCCTTTGGTCATGCTTTGGTTTAATAATTTTGGTTTGAACTTTAATTCAATGTTATTTTTGAGCCTTTTTTTTTTTTTTTTTTGCTTGTTCCTGGTATAATATTTTAGCAGTGTTGATTCCTTGATTAGGTATCTATCCAAGCAGAGTCCTGGTCAGACTATGTGTTCGGGCTGTGTGTTTCAGCTTGACCGTAGCACAAAGTCAAGAAGAATGCATTGGTGAGATCCAACCAGGAGCCATCATGCATACCCAGAACCCTTAGTCATGTTGCATAATTTGAAGGACTGTCTTTGTTATGATGATATACCAGGCTGAATGGTATCAGATGGGAGCAGCGTGCTATACCAATTCTGTTATTATTACTACATGTGCATTTATATGTTTTCATTGTAGCTTTTTTTGGGGACCGTGAGATTTTTAAAAATGACATACACATGTAGAACTGAAATCTAATGATACATAGAAAAATACCTAGGATTATCAATATTTATGTTATTTTTTTGTTGACTTGCCTTTAGTTTGGTTATCAACAATTTGTCGGTAACTGTAAGCTAGCTACATACAAATCACCTCACTAAACTGCATTTTTAACCAAATGCGGTTCGAGGATGGTGCAAAGTAGCCTATGTGTGTGGTTTCCCAGACGTCTGTGAGATTTCAATTAACCATGTATATATAGTTGGAACTCTAAGACTGAAATCTAATAGACAGTGGAAAAGCAACGGCATTATTTCCGTTGGATCTGGTTTGCCTTCCTTGTACTCGTATGTAGACAATGCAGTGTCCTCATGTCATCATGTGTTATTTTTCAAAATGGAATATTTTTCCAAATAAAATTGTCACTGTGCAGTCACCTAGTAAAAGTCTATTCATCATGCAAGACAAAATATACACTTGCAGTACAGAGCATACAGTGTTAGCTACGGTGCCCTCCATAATGGTAGCCCAAGGAAGACCTCTACAGTTGACGACCGAAGAATTCTCATCATAACGTAGAAAAACCCCCAAACACCTGTCTGACAGATCAGAATTTTTTTAAGCGGGAAAAGTCCTCACTGGCCAGGTGATTCACCCGAAGTGAATCCAGTTGAAAATGTGTTTCATATGCTGAAGAGAAAATTTAAAGCAACTAGCCCCTGAAAAACACTGGACCTGAAGATGGCTGCAGCACAAATCTGGCAGGGCATCACCTCTGCTTCTGGCAGAGAAGATACTCAGTCACAGACTTCAAGCAGTCATTGCATGCAAAGGATATGCAACAGAGTACTAAAACGTGACTACATTACATATTTGGCAGACATTTTTATACAAAGTGACATGTAATAAGTGCATACCAAAGGTTGTGCATATGCATATGACTAATAAGTAATATACATGATGAAATAACTTTTTGAGTTCAAATTATTCCGTTGCAGGATCAAGGCCAAATCATTTTTTCTGTTGACTTTTAAATCTGATGGTACAAATTAAAATTGGGATATGCATGAAATATCAACAATTTACACGACGCAAATTCTATTTTTTTTTAAATGAAGTCGGCAGCATCTAAGAAATCATTTAGCTTCTGTTTTAATTTCCACACATGCTTATTATAAAAAGGTATTTGGCTGTTCAGTAGGGCGAAAAAAAAAAACAATTAAGTAAGCTTGAGACAATTTCAGACATCGTGAAAAACAATGTTAAACACATTTCTTACGAATCAGTACATATACCAACGACCTTTCACGCGCGCGCGCACACACACGTGTGTAAATGAGTACGAAACAGTTCAAAGGGTACAACTGGGAATGCCCTAGGATTAGGTATGTTGAAACAGTTATTTCGAAATTTCGGTTAATCTTTTGGTGCTAACAAATTACAAGTAGCCGACTAGATTTTTTTAAATCTGACGGCACGAACTAAATTGGGGACAATCACCAGTACAATACTGGTAGTCTGTAGACATACATAAACGAAAAAACACCAGACCAAGCGAGTTACCGGTCAACTGGGTTATATACAACAGTGCACATACAGTACACAATCCCATATGAATACAAGGGCCGAGCAGCTGAACTTTCATTATCGCATCCTCCCCCTCGCTTCATAAACTACAAGCTACAGCGCAGCTCATTTTCCACAGGTTTTGCACAAAACCGGAAGTAATAAATTTGTAACTCGCACCACCATCTGGCACCACTTTCTGGTTAAATAGAGAGACGTAGCGCTCCAAGCCGCGTTGCTTTGTGGGAAACGCAGTTTCATAACTGTATAACAGACACGGATGCCATTACACTGACTGTCACATTAAACTACGGCATCCAGACATCAGTACTCAAAGTATAGCTGACGTGGTTTACATTTAGTAGATGACGGACTTGCCGGTAACTGTTGATGTTGCTGATGTTTCTTTCCCTTAACCGCATCTCATGATTCGCAAGTTTACGTTTGTAAAGGATGGCGGGCGAAATGTCAATACTTGGTAAGATAACATTTACCATTCTTATGAAAAAAGAACAAGAGCTCTAGCAGCGGACAGTGCAAAACTCGTTTAGACAAGTCGAAACATAAACCTATCCAGCAGTCTAGACTCTAGCTCAGTTAGCTAGCTAACGTAGCTGACTATGATGTTCGAAGTATACCTTGGATAACATTTAGTAACAAATAGCTATCCAATCATAATATCATGGGTCATAGACTAGAGATAGTTCACGTATGTTTCCTGCTAGATACGTCAGTTAGGCTACGGATATATAGCTAGCTAGCTAACGTTAGCAATTTTAATTATCAGATTGTATGAAGGCTGTCTAACGTTAACTAGCACAACAGATAAGAGGGATGTTTACAGGAAATGCAGTGACATGATTACTTAACGGTAACGGCCTTTACAAAGAATTGACGTTTTTTTCGCGGAAGCTGGATTTCTAGTTACCGTTAATATTTCGGTTTCGATGTGACAAGCTTCCGTTCAAAATTAAAGTCAGCTTTTGCCCAGTATGAGTTCACGTCAGAAGTGTGATTGTTTGATTACCCGTTTCCTAGACCGTTTTTAACTAACGTTATACTGATCCGCCTGTGCTGTTAAATCATATAATCATGTTAATAGGTTCTACAATCTTGGCCCTCTTCTTGGCGGGTTACCTGGGGCAACAGTACCTTCCACCTCCCAAGCCCACAGTCATCGGTTTGGATCTGGGGACCACGTTCTGCTCGGTGGGGGTGTTCCACCCCGGTGTGGGAGACGTCGAAGTAATCGGCGACGTGGAGGGTCGAAAAAGCATTCCCAGTGTGGTATCCTTCACGCTCACTGAGGTCCATGCGGGCTACGCTGGCCAGGAGCTCGCGGACAGTAACCCATACAACACCATTTACGACGCCAAGCGGTTCATTGGGAAAATATTTGATAAACCTGAAGACCTGGAGCGAGAAAGTGCCCGATATCCATTCAAGGTAGCAGTCTTGGATCGTTGGTTGTTGGGCTGGGAATGGACAGGTCTAAGATCATACTCTTACACAGATAATTGTCTTCAACCTGCATTCACTTAGTTCCCTGAATTGGTAACCCATTGATTAATTATCCAGTAATTGGTTCCAACAGGTTTGGCTACTTCCTTTTTATGAATTTCATTTTGATATAGCATTGTTTTTCTTTATATGGAAAAGATATGCAAAATATACCCATATCCAAAAATACCAAAACAAATTAGGAGAACGCTTTTGGATTTCTTAAAAAAGGTTTATTCAGACAATAGACTTGCTTGTTATAAAACAGCCATGTTGAGGTCAGTAACCAGGTTGAAGGTATATTTCTGACACTTTTCCTTCAAGCTCACAAGTAATCAGTATTATTAGTATTTTGATATATAGGGTACATGTTAGAGTTTGAATCAGAAGGCGGAACATTTTCTTCCGATAGGTGAGCCTGTTGCACTGTTCACCTAGGCTCTTCACCTGAATTTGGTTTATGAATATGTAAAATGTACAATATCAAAGTTCACCTTGAAGTGTGAGGGGTAGCACAGTAATGAAAATTCCTTGGTGAAAATGGAGGTGATGGAAGTGCAAGTGAACTGATAAAATCGCTTTTAAATTATTTAAAAAATAGACGATAGAAGTAAAAGTGATTTTACGAAAACCTAAATGATTTCATTAAGACAGTCTTGATATGATAAAGATTCTCCACCATTGTTCTTCTGTCAGTTTGTTTACCGCTCGCACAACCTTGCCTTTTATCGTTTAGCAAGTGAGTTAGTTTTCAGTTGTCAAAATTTGTGATAATTGCACGTGGTCCCCAACAAGTCTATGAAGTGAATAAATAAAGCTCTCTGTTGGCGGTCCAGGTGGTCTACAACAACGGGAGCGTGGAGTTCCTGGTGTCGACGAATCACACGTTTACCGTCAGCCCGGAGTTCATCGGCTCCCGGCTCCTGCTGACGATGAGGAGGATGGCGGAGAAGCAGCTGGGCGTGCCGGTGCGGAAGGCCGTCATCTCCGTGCCCGCCGAGTTCGACGAGCGGCAGAGGAACTACACCGTCAGGGCCGCGAACCTGGCAGGCGAGTCCGATTCGCGAGCTGTGCCGGGGGGGTCGTCCCCTTAAGACACCAGCGTGATGTGTGGACAGGCCCAAAGGTCGGGTGTTAAGGGTCAAAGTCCTCAACTTACCGTGGGCTACTGTCCACCAGTAGCATCGATCAGGGAGGGAGAGTCTCCATCTCATTGGGTGCCAGGGTCGGCGGCAGCTGCACTCTTGAGTGTAGTCAGAGAAGTTCGCACATTGTGGGTAGCTCATGCATGCTAGTCTGCACGCTGCACCCTCATAAACCGACACAGGAAGTGGCAAAGACTAGATGGGCTTCTGAATATAACCTGACCTGGGTCAAATGCATGCTTGTTTTGGAATGAAACGCTTTTCTGTGATTGCCTGGTGCAGCTGAGCCTGCCAAGAGGCCTGAAGGCAGGGTTTTTGAGAGTGCTTTATAGGTTACAATACACAAGACAAATATTTGAATCCAAAACAAATACACATTTGACCCAGGGTGGAACACTGCAAATTTGGGGGGAGGAGTCAGGTTTAAACATTAGTAAAAATAAAAAACAAATAAAAGAAAGCTTTTGATTTGATACGGTTTTGCAAGGCTTGTATGGTAAGATTAAGCTCTTGACTATCGGTGCGTACGGTCTTTGTAAGTGACGACCTTCTCTTACCCGCTGCACTCCAGGTTTGGACATCCTGCGCGTGATTAACGAGCCCACTGCCGCCGCAATGGCTTATGGGTTACACAAAGCGGACGTGTCCAACGTGCTGGTGGTGGACCTGGGAGGGGGCACCCTGGACGTGTCCCTTCTGAACAAGCAGGGGGGGATGTTCTTCACCAGGGCCATGGCAGGTAATTCCCCCCACCGACCCCCTTCTTTAGCCCCACCCCCCGTTTTAATTCAGAACATTCCAAATGCAGTTTTTACGTAATGTCGGATTTGTGCTGCTTCAATATTCTGACAAGCAACGGAACAGAACAGGAAGGTGTGTGTAAATGCAGTCTGTGCAATGTTATGGAGTTTGTAGTCAAATGTACGGTTGCCGCAGACCCATAATCCCTTAGTATCCGACCATGTAGGGCAGTGGTAACCAGCTCTGTTCCTGGAGATCTACCGTCCTGTAGGTTTTCACTCTAACCCTAACAAAGCACACCTCATTCAGCTGCTAATTAGTAGAGTCAGGTGTGCCAAGTTAGGGTTGAAATGAAAACCTTCAGGATGGTAGATCTCCAGGAACAGGGTTGGTTACCACTGCTGTAGGGTGAAAGAGTGTCGTTGTAAAAGGAGGCGGAGCAGAACCAACATTTGTTGTCTTGGGCTTCCCTAGGGAACAATAAACTGGGCGGACAGGACTTCAGCCAGAGGCTGCTGCAGCACGTCGTGGAGAAGGTCCGGCAGCGGTTTGGGGTCCCGCCTTCGCGCAAGGAGGACGTGCACCGCCTGCGGCAGGCGGTGGAGGCCGCCAAACTCAACCTCACCCTGAAGCCCAGCGTCCTCCTGGAGGTGCCCCTGCACCTGGAGACGGGCGGCCCCGGGGCCCCCCCGCCGGAGGTGAAGGCCGTGCTGTTCCAGGAGCCCGTCACCCGGGAGCTGTTCGAGCACCTCAACGCCGACCTCTTCCAGAAGATCCTGGTGCCCGTGCGGACGGTGCTGGCGGAGGGCCGCCTGGAGAGGGAGGAGGTGGACGAGGTGGTCCTGGTCGGGGGCTCCACCCGGATCCCCCGGATACGGCGGATCATCGCCGAGTTTTTCGGCAAGGAGCCCAACACCTCGGTGGACCCCGACCTGGCCGTGGTCACGGGCGTGGCCATCCAGGCGGGCATCATGGGCGGGGCCTGGCCCCTGCAGGTCAGCGCCCTGGAGATCCCAAACAGGCACCTGCAGAAGAGGACCTTCCACTGACAGGGGCAGGGTGGCGAGGGCCAGGTGATAGAGGAACTTTTTTTTGTTTTTTTAGGGTCCATCTCTGTAGCGGCTCTTCAGGGTGACTCTTGTGCTGTGCTGCAAGCTGTGTTTGAAAGGCCTGCTTCGTCCCTGCTTTTACCCCAGTCTGAGGCGCAAGCAGGACGGGACAGAAAATCCTGGCAGCCAGCTGGGACATTCTCCATCAACAAGCCGGACCTCACAACGAGAGGAAATCCAGCTGTGTGTTGGTTCACACACCTGGCAAGAGAGGCCGGTCAGCTTACTGAAATGTTTTCAGAAGGAACTGAACTACAGTATGCATAAAATAAAAATGAATTGAATTTAATACTCTCAAACAGAGCGGGAAGGTATTACACGTAAGCATAGGCCCTGTCTTTAAGGGCTGTAT
Source organism: Anguilla anguilla (assembly GCF_013347855.1). Taxonomy (NCBI): domain Eukaryota; kingdom Metazoa; phylum Chordata; class Actinopteri; order Anguilliformes; family Anguillidae; genus Anguilla; species Anguilla anguilla. Next base: position 10,428,315 of record NC_049212.1, read on the forward strand.
TTAAATATCCATTCCATGTGTCTGAATAAGAACACAGTCGACGTTACTGTAGGTAAGAAACCGATATGGCATGAGGGAACATGAGTTTAAAAAGTGAACTCCTTGCTGGCCGTCGCTGTTGCGCCGAACGGTAAAACTGTTGCACACGGGGTCAAAATGAGTTGCGGTGTCCATCGCAGCGACGGTCACAAAGTGAAAAATAAGAAGAAAAAAAAACGAATTTACCACAGGACTGTGTTAAAATGCATAATCCGCTATTTATTTATTTATTTTTAAGTCAGTGTGCGATGTCTGCGTGAAGAGTATGTTGCCTTTTATTTTTGTGATATCCTCCTCGGACAGCCCAGGGAAGACGGGCCGGTGCCTTTGGAGGAGGCTGCTGTGCTGGAATCTCGCACTTTGTGTAATTTGTTAGTAGCGATACCAGGCAGAGCCCCAAGGTGTCGCGTGACACACACCAGGTACTACAGCAAGGGCTAAAGCAAACGCATTCTAAAAAAAAGCCTGAGGCTAAATAACTGATAAAAAAAGCAGAGTGATTAACTATAATTAGGCCAACCAGTATTTGGAAGCCTCTCCCACCCACGCCTTCACCGTTTGTTTTGTGCGCATTTTGTAGGGGCCACCAATTAGTGTATTATTAGTGTACAGGTATGTGGAATCAAGAGGACAGATTAAGAACTGCATAAATGAAAAAGTACACAAAAAAGTGTATTGCTATAAAACGTCCAATTACAAGAATCAAGGATGCCTTCAGACTTAAAAATATAGATTTAAGAGCATCTTGGTGGAACAATTAAGCTTTGGAGGGTATTTGGATTTTTTGCACTCCCTTAAAATCAATGTATGCAATGCATTCCGTTATAACTGTTTTATTACTGATACTGTATGCGATCAGCACAACATTTTTGTTGTGATGTGCGTAATACTTGCAGTTCTTAGTTTACCATGAAAAAAAAAAAACTTTTATGCTCAGGTGCTTGTCCAGTTGCAATTAAATGCTAAATGTTTTGTTCTGCTACACTTCCAGTTTTGATTTAAGCCTTTAGGAGTTTTAAAGGCACTTGGAATATTTTGGTATATAATGCATCATTAAAGCACTGTTGCCAGACTAATTTCACTGTGGTGTTTTGGTGTTTAAATTTCAGTACCTACTTGGAAAAGAATCAAATTTTTTTGACAAAAACAGTTCCCCAGTCTCTTGTGCAATACGTCCATGACCTGATAACATTGTGGAACGAGAGCGCCCTCTGGTGGGCAAAGGCTGCTGGAGCGCAAACGTACTGTTCTTGGTTTGCTAAATAAAATGTCTTAAAATGCATTAGTGAGCTCTGCAGAATGAGGCCACACTCAGCCTCAAAATGCAAAAAGAATTTATTGCACACCCCCCCCCCTCAAAAATAAACAAAACAAAAAAAGTGCAACATATTGTCACTTATAGAAAGAAATGCATTAGCAAGGTAGCTTTCTAGTTCCTTATACTGTCCAGTTTTAATTCCCTTAATCAATAAGGGAAACGTGCTGAAATCATTCCTAGACACTGAACACTTCAAACAATGGCCAAGTGCATAACCCCCCCCCCCCCCCCCCCCCCTCAAAAAAAAAACAAAAACAAACAATAAACCCACTCCAATAATAGATTTTTTTCAGAATACAGCACTTAAATTATTTCAGTTCAAAACACAAGTCTTAAAAGTTACAAAACTGACATAAAAAGGTTTAAAAACAGTGTTCCATGAATCATAATAGAGATAGGGTCTGTAATCAAAATGTTCAGAATGTTCCTGCAACGTTCTGAAATTGTTTCTATGTCTAGACAACGGATTATATGTAATTTCATAAACAGAAATATAATAAATGAAACTGGAATTTATCATGAGCGTTGGTTAACACTGCATTCTGAATGAGATTAGTTTATAGTAAAGTCAGGGATTGCGTATGAATATGCAAAATTATAACAATAAATAAAAAATAAAAAAGAACACGATAAATGAAGCCAAAACTCTCTGAGATGTTTCCAGAACATCAACTGGAAAGGTTCTACAAAAATTATGAAGATCATAAATGCGTATTAAACTTCACAGGAAACGTGGTTCAATCGTAAGACAACGTATCACAGCAATTAAAGAACACCACCTCCAATGCTTCGTTAAAGCGGTCCACACTGCAATTCTTAGCATTTGCTGTTTAAAGTTGAATCCAAATGAACTGCCAAGACTCTAAACTAACTTATGATTCATGTATGTACTGGTAAAATATAGTACTGTGTCACAGTTAATGCGTACAATGTCCTGGTCATGATCCAGTTTATCTTCAGTGGGCTGGCCGATAAACAATTAGAATATTGTGAGTGCTGGATTATGCTCAGACACTGATCTGCTAAAACTATTAGGTGTATGATGAATTCATCGCTTCCGGTACAAATTTTCGGAAATGCCCACTGAGGTTCCTTGACACGAGAAAATCACTTTAGTACTGGAAACGTCTTTAATTAGTCTTCTAACTCACGCAATAACCTTTAATGAAAGAGTTGCCTACCGCACAATTATTGTAATTACTTTGCAAATTTATTTGCAGTACTGTATGTGATTAGTTCAGGTTAATAACCTCCTTAACATGAATGTCACAGTCCACATAGCCACCTTAACAAAAAGAAAAAATAGTTAAAGCATATTTTCTCATTTGCAGCATATTTGCAGTAATATGAGAATAGGCTATATACAGTAATGTTCTACTGGTTTTTTTCTATACTATGAGAAATGTTTAGAGAAAAGCGAATTTACACCAGCGTTACTTATTATTTCAGATGAAACAACTCGATGTGTTTACAAAGCAGTCTCTTTTTTACAGGCGAGAACAAGTACGAAAACGTTTGTAGTGAATCTAAAGCTAGACCTAACCCTCAAAGCTATCACTTATTTGTTTTTTGTATTTTATTTTTTTTTTTTTGTAAAAGGCATATATTTAATGTCAGCCGACAAAAAAAAAAAAAAAAAAAAAAACAAGATCACAACATTTCACATTATGGGGTTTTTTTTTCTTTTGAAATGACTGAAGCGCCACAAACCAAGTTAAGTGTAAAAATAAACCTGAAGGTGGAAAAAAAGTTCAGAGGAATACTTTTAACCAGCTACTGACTATTTACCACAGTGGAACTTCATACGAGTAAGACCATGCTAAGGCAGCTGCACAAGGTCACGCTAAGAATATATATGTAGCACACCAAATACCGCAATGTGGGAAGAACACCTTACGCGCTAGAACTACGCACATCGCGATGCATCACGACAAATAGACACATTCACTCCAGGCGAGAGAGGTACTGGATGTCTCCAGTTAACGGCAGCTGTGCTACAGTCTACAGTAGAATCACAGCCAATGAGCATTTATACCTAACATCACATACTGTGCAGTCTGGGTATTTGGACAGTGAGACAATTTTTTGTCGTTTCGGCTTTGTACTCCAGCACATTGGATTTTTAAATGAAATGTGAATACGAGATTGAAGCGCAGACTGTTCAGTTTAATTTGAGCGCGTTCACGTCCATATTAGGGGAACCTTTTAGAAATCGCAGCCCTTTTTATACATAGTCCCCCCATTTTTGAGGAGCAAAAGTAACTGGACAGTTGGCTTAAACGGACGAACAGAAAAAGAACACTCTCCAGGGTGTAAGCATAGATGTGTCAAAGACTACTATAAAGAGAAGCCCACACCAGCATAACTTCAGAGGGTACACTGCAAGATGCAGACCACTGGTAAGCCTCAAGAACAGAACAGCCAGATTAGAGTTTGCAAAGAAGTACATTAAAAAACTAGAGTTCTGGAACTAATTCTAATGGAGTATTATCCTGTACATTATGGAAGAAAAAAGTGAAGAAAGAAACTGCTCATGATCCAAAGCACCCCCCTCATCTGTGAAACATGTCCTAGTCATGTATGGCTGCCAATGGAACTGGCTCAATTGTCTTCATTAATGATGTGATGACTTCTGAGGTGTACAGAAACATCACATCAGTGCAGGTCCAACTAAATGCCTCAAATCTCATTGGACGGCGTTTCACCTTACAGCAGGACAATGACCCCAAACATACTGCTAAAGCAACCAAAAAGTTTTTCAGGGCCAAAAAGTGTAATGTTCTCGGCTAAGTCAATCTCCTGACCTGAATCCAACCAAACGTGCTGAAAACAAGACTGAAGGCAAAATGCCCCAGAAACAAACAGGGGCTGAAGATAGCTGCAGTACAGGCCTGGCAGAACATCACCAGAGAAGACAACCAGTGTCCGGTGATGTCTATGGGTCTCAGACTTCAGGCAGTCATCGAATGCAAAGGATTTGCAACTAGGTACTAAATATGACAACATTATTTAAGATTATGTTAATTTACCCACTTACTTTTAGTCCCCTAAAATGGGGGAACTATACAGAAACAGAGCTGCAAGTCCTGCACAGATCACCAGATATGAATGTAAATATTAATTGGTTCATTTCAAATTCAATGTGCTGGAATGCAAAGCCAAAACAACACAAAATAGTGTCAAAATACTTACAGACTGCACTGTACACAAAATATACAAAAAATAAACCGCACTGGAGAAAAAAAAAAAAAAAGCACATTTTAATTTCTCTAACTGTAACTTGCACCTCTCCAAGGAACGGCAGACACTTAAGTACTTAAGGTTTGTTTGTTGCGTCTGTGCAGGCCACAGTAGGCCACGTTAGACACCGTAGAGTCCCCGCAAGGCAGAATCGCGTACGCATTTCACATAACAATGATCCAGAGGGGACGACTGACGGTCGTACTCGTACGCGTTCCTTAATGGAAAGAATATAAATATGCAAATTAAATCATGAGCGAAGCATTTGTAAAAACGGTCATGCGCTGAATGCCCAAGAGGTACACAGCTGGGTAGGCTAATCCAAGTGCTTTTCAAAACATCAAAAAGGTCAAGGGAGCAGGCTTTAGACTTTGAATTTGGAGTCTAATCTGTTTGTAAAAATGTGCTTGTAGACCGCCAAGCGCACTTCAATCCTGCCATGCAAAAGCAGTATTTTTACATTTCCAGTATACGCGCAACAGTTGGGTGATTCCAGAACAGCCAATCAGAAGCTTTTTGACGAAGGGACAGAACTCAGTTTCCCAGAGTCCTACATGCATCCAAACTGAACACAAGAGTCCTGCGTGCTCCTGTGTCCACACATGTTCTTTTTGTCCGATTCCCGTTGATGTCCGATAAGTCCTCCGGGCCAGTGTGCGTCGGTGTCGGTTGTCCTGGTTACTGGGCGATGCCCTGGTTCGAGTAGTAGTCGTATCCATTTTCCGCGTACACAGACAGCTCATCCGAATCCCCTATGCCATTGCTCACCTCTGCCAAGAGGGGGCGCAGTGGGGAGCGGGGCAGAAAGAAAACCGTTATTGCCTCATCGCCAGCACAGATGAAAACGGGGAGGTTACTTCTTCAGAAGGGCAAAGCCATGCATGACACTCTCATGCACTCTGGACTCAACTTTGCATCAGACCTCTGCAAAAAGCTGCATCACATTTTGAATTCTGAACAGACAACACTAAAAGAAATCCCAAGACTGAAATATAGTACATGGCCACATGTTTGTTATAGCCAAACACTGGCTCAGGGGTATCCATCCTCCTTTTGGCTTTGAGTGGCATATTTAATAATTTTTTTTCCCTTTTCCTTACAATTTTACACTATACATTCTCTTCATCTGAGTGACCTCTGAAGGTAATGTTTTCTTTAAAATGTGCCACTCAAAAGTCAAGATGTGCCTCAGCAGTTAGGCCGAACGTGCCCTCCCTTCCAAGGAACGGAAGCATGTGGGGATCTTAAGAACAATGCCTGTCGAAGTCCTGGAGATCATTCTTTAGCATCTACATTCCCGCGGCAGAAGACTCACCTCTGATGAGGTCATGACCTTGCCACTGCAAAGCCAGAGAGAGACTGCCACAGGCTTCAGGGGGAGGTGGGGGGCTGGGTGTGGGGGGGCAGCAGGCAGTTAGGGGCTGAGGAGGCCTGGAGTGTTATGAGATGAAATGGAGGGACCCTGGAGAAGGTGGAGGAGCAGGTGGACGTGCAGGTGGAGGTGGAGGCGGAGGTGCAGGCGGGTGGGGTTGGGGATGGGGGGCGGGGCTCGTGACCCAGCTGGAGTGCGGTTACTGGCGGTTCCCTTTAGGGCAGTCACACATGCAGAGAGCATGCATCAGACCCCGCAGCATGCATTACGTACACACACAGTGCTGAGAGAAAGTATCTGCCCCCTCCCTGATTTATACTGTTATTGCATATTTGTCACACGGAACCAGAGTAAACACAAAACACATTTTTTACACAGTTAAATTTATTTCATGAAAAACGTTATCCGAAAGCATTCGTCTCTATAATTGCGTGACAAATATGCAATAATAGAGAAAATCAAGAAGGGAGCAAATACGTTTCACAGCATTGTATATATATATACTGTATATATAGAACACACATTTATAAATTAGAAAACAGGACCAGAAAATAGTAAAAAAAAAAAAAAAAAAACCATGACAGTGTTATTTAAAAAAAAAAGAAAAAATGAAAATATTAAAACCCTTACTCAAAAGTGGGTACTGCCAACATGCTATGGCATAACTTACCTTTATTGGGGTGTGCTGTTTTTTTATTGCCTTTTTTTCCTCATCAATTTATCAAACTCTAAATACGGTTTGAAATGAAATAGTAGGGCTTGCGGTGCATTGTGGCTGAAAGCTTTGGTCTGTGGTTCAGGATGTGAGCCACAGCAGCGCCCTCTCCTGGCGGAGTGGACTCGGTGCGGGCGCTCCCAGGACCCCTCCCCCTCCCCCCTGTTAGGTAGTCACCTGAGAAGATGAGCTTCTCCTTCATGATGTTGACGTCGCGGCTGGACCTGCGGACGGCGGCGCTCAGCATGATCTGCTCCGGGTTGTAGCGCTGCATCCCGCTGAAGCGCCACCTGCGAAGCCATGCACACGGGCGCGGGGGTCAGGCCTGCTCGGGCGCCGTGCGGTAACGCTGCCCCTGCCCCCCCCCACCCCCCCACGAGCCCCGCCAACGCGCCCTGCGAGCTGCAAGCTGCACCCTACTACGCCCTTCCCTCTCCGTCACCCGGGACAAGCAAATAGTACTCACACCCCCCCCCCCCCCCTTACTGACTCTATTATGTCTGAACCCTGGACAGAGGATGCCCCTGATTACCCAGTGAGACAAGTTGCTTCAGTGATGTAAAGGGCTCATTTGCTTATGAGAGCTACATAATGTCCCTGGCTTAGGAGATCTGCTGAGCAGGTAAAGAATGGTATATTATTTGTATAATGTAATTGTGTGTGTGTGTGTGTGTGTTAGAAAGAGAGTGAGTGTGTGTGAGAGTGAGTGTATACACATACACTAACTTTGTTTCTTTTCAGTGTAATTGTGTGTTTGAGTGTGTGTGTCTGTGTGTGTTTGTGTGGGGGGTGTAGTACAGCATCATTTATTGACGCTGATCATTGGCCTGTGTGCACATACTTAACATTTCATGGAATAACTAGAAAACACAGTCAGCTTTAATACTTCATGAATGCTGAAAACATCAGGAGCAAGGCGTAACCGCCTGTTCCACCAGCAATCCATTATCCCCACGTATGTACTGCACGCCTGAGTCAGTACATCAGCATTCACCTTACATGTGACTGCGATAATGGACCGCATTTCATTTAAAGTGAGTTTGCATCAACATAACAGGCCACAATTTCTACTGCAAGGCACTTCATTTTGCTCCTGCGCTCAATATGAATGATTTATAGCAACGACTGAAATGGCTATTGCTGGGAAAGAGAGGAACTCTGGGAAGTTTGTTGCCCGAGGGACCAGAATAACGAACGGTTCTGTGAGCTGAACGGACGAAGAGCCATTTACTCGCCATAGCATTCAACAGAGAAGACTGAGAGAGAAAATCAAACGCGTTACAGTATCAAAAGATTTTAAATCTCACTGATTCAAGAAGAGCAGTTTCATCTGAAGAATGTGTTTCGTCTTGGCTAAGTCTCTACACCTGATCCAGAGCCCTATTTAAACGGGAAATGCTAGTATCTCACTCTTCCCTTTTGAATATGCTAAACCTCTTTCAGGGAAACCAACGTGTTGGACGCCAGTGGGGTTATACATGGCCTGGAAAAGGAATTAGGCTGGAAAAGGAATTAAGTTTCTGAGACTGGTTGCCTACAACGTGATTGGTTCTAGTAAGCATTTGCATGTGTTGTATGTTGATTTCAGTTTGCTTGGACTGTGGCTTCTATGTCTAGCTCCTCCTGCACAAGATCATGAGTGGCACATCCACGAAATTTGGGCAGCCTTATTTCGTATCAGCGTCAACCCGGCAAGACTGATAGTGCTGTATGGGTTGCGAGCCTGGGAGTAGAGGCAAAAGTCTGGGCACAAAGAGCACGACAGCACCATCTAGTGGACAGGAAGAGGAGTGGCAGCAGAACAGTGAACGCAATCACAGTGCCGAGGCACGGAAGAGCAGAGATGAGAGAGCAGAGTGATCGGAGAAAGAGAAAATGATGGACGGAAGTACATTTAAAAGAGACGGACCAAAAGTGAGGTGAGAGCCTCTAAGACAACTGCGTTCTACTGACCTTATTACATCTACTGACTTTATTACACTGACAGACAAACACGGACAAGTACAGCAACATACGGGGGGGCGACAGACTGACTGACACACAGACAGACAAACAGGACGGACCAGCAGACAGAAGTACAGACAGTAGGATGCACCATATCGACTGACCGGCACATATGACACACAGGAGTGTGAGAGAACAGTTGAAGAGACCAGAGTAGGGATGAAAGAGGTGCATTATGGGTCAGTTTTGGGGGGAGGGGTTACCTGATCATGTGATAGCTGAAAGATGCCAGAATGCAGCAGAGGAGCATGCGCATCAGGCAGAGCAGAGAGGAGGAAGAGGACGAGGAGGAAGGAGGACAGAATAGAGAGGTCAGTTCAGAAGCCAGCGCAACCCCACCCCTCCCGCCCCCCCGTTACCCTGGCTACACAGCTCAGCACACGCAGGCACGCTCACGCCAGAGGAAGGACTCACACAGGACACGCCCACAGCTACTGTGCTTGTACACAAGTGGGTGTATGTTCTGTGCACAGCTGCTTACACATACTGATGGACTCGCATACTGTAGTTAGGAGCAATACTTTTTTATCCTTGGTTGTTAGGGAAACGGAGCATTGTGACATCATTTCATTCTAGAAGGAGGACCACATGGTTTTGACCAATCAGAAAGTGCTGTTATTCCTGTACATCATGACTCATACATTACCACAAGACAATGGGGTTCATATAACAGAGTTCAAGTAATAGAGGCTGTGTAGCAACATGCTATATCCCAAACCAGTGCTGTGTTCCATTCTTCTCACTGATGATTCTTGATACAGAATCTATTGGTCACAACTAGGGATAGACGGATGAGGCTTGTGTATTCTTGCCCTGTAGTAGCGACAGATGCTAATCACTTTCAGAGACAATGTGGACGTTACTAAGGAAGTCATTTCACCACCTCCAAGAGCTGCTGTAATGAGCTGGGTATGCAAAAGTTCACTTAAGCTGATTTTAAACTGTTTTATCTTTTTAAAACTGATTTTAAGCTATTTTTAGTTCTTAAGTTGCACTGTCCTATTATACATATGTCTTTGCTCTTAATCTTTTCTGGAACTTGCAGAGGGAGCCCCTCCCTGTGTACCTAGCACTTCGGACTAAAGTGCTCCACTACACAACAGCGACACATAACTAGGGTTACATCTTGGGAGAGATAGAAGTCTCTGACATACACGTTTCCAGACGCAGCCTGAGAAGAGCTATTTGCATGTTTATTTACTTTTTACTACTTTTGACATTTATTTTATGTATTTTTAATGTACTGTCAAATCAATCTTTCTTTTTTCACTATTCTGTAAAGCACTTTGAATTGCATTCAATTGTGTGAATATGTGCTACACAAATGAACTTGACTTGAAAACTTGACTTAAGGTCTGAGAATGATGACCTCACAAACACGAGACACCAATCACCGCAAATGCTTCTCCTAATGCGCAGAGCTGACGTGACGAAGCCAAGTTTCCTTGTTTACAAAACCAGACAGTCTATCGGACCGCTGTGGAGAACAGCTTACCGCACACCAGCTTTTTGCCAGTTGGCATCCAACGACTATTTAGCCTTCTCCTAACAGCTGATGCTCAATCAACTGCCTTGTCTCGACTGTCTCGCAGCAACAACTGAGACGCCAATTTGCAAAAACGTTGGCGGCCCGACTGCTGTGCCAACAGTGGTCCAATAGTATTCTCTCAAGCAGGTTGGCTTCAGTACATATAATCCCTACATTAGTGCTATGCTAATATACAAGTACACCTTTTCTAAGGCTCACCCATCTCTATGGAAACTGTTTCTTTAGACTTTTGTCCACTGGAGGCAAACAGTTTTCGGTGAAATTACTACACATGAGGAGAGCAGCTCTGCACCGAGGCAGAGAGAGGCCAATGCTTCTGCATTATCGGAACATTCGCCTCATTATGGTAATGGGCATTAAGAGACAGAACTTTCTGGAAAGCAACCTCAGCATTCTCTCCCTTTTGCTGATGCACTGCACTGACCCGCTTACAGTGGCCAAAAACATCAGCATTTTTTTGCCCAGGGCTTCATTAAACAGTTTAGTCAACAATACTGGCACTCGCTGGCCTGACAAATAAAGCGGACGGGGCGCTCTGTGCCAAACAGGAAGTGACCTCATTGCATCTCTGACATGTGATCGGTTCATCCCTCCTCTTACTCAAGTCAAATGCAGGCGACCCTGACAATGTTCCTGGCCGTGAATGGCAGTGCACTTCTGCATGTGCTATGGCAGGGTTTTAATGGCAGGAGAAATACATTAGGACTTTTCGGAATTGTAGAATAGTGCATAAAAGCGCTGTAGTGTTACGCGTGTGTGCGCGTGTGCGTGTGTGTGTGTGTGTGCGTGTGTGCGTGTGTGCGTGTGCGCGTGTGCGCGTGTGCGTGTGTGTGCGTGTGCGTGTGCGTGTGCGTGTGTGTGTGTGCGTGTAGGCTAGCCCTCGTGGTGAACCGGGAAACAGCCCCTGCCAGTACACAGGCTCCACTTCACCAGGAGTCCTGCCAGGCCTCCCCATGCACACACACAGTGACTGGGTGCCCCTCACAGCCCCAGGATAACATGGCGGGTGGGGGGGGGGGGACATTTAAACAATCAGTTTGGGGGGGGGGGTCGCGGAGCTGCAGCGGTCTCCGGAGGTACGATGTGCCAGCTCACACGTCGTGGCCCCACCCTTGGCCGACCACTGTCCTGGTGCTTGGGCGGCAGTGTAGTATAATGGGTAAGGATCTGGTCTTGTGACCTAAAGGTCACAGGTTAGATTCCCAAGTAAGACGCTGCCGTTGCGCCCTTGAGCAAGGTACTTAACCGGCACTGCTTCAGTATATATCCAGCTGTATAAATGGATGCGATGTAAGTGCTATGTAAAAAAAAAAAAAAGAAAAGTTGTGCAAGTCACTCTGGATAAGAGCATCTGCTAAATGCCTGTAATGTAATGATGCTCTGCGGGCAAGTCTGGGAAGACAAAAGCCAGGGGAGCACAGCCTTCTACGAGGGGCTGGGTGAGGCTCGAAGACGGATTTAATTTAAAATTTAATTTCATCCGTCAGGGAAGGAAAAATCGTACGTCAGCCATAGCAACGCAAACAGGCAGAGGCTGCTTCGTCTTTGTACACAAACTCATAATCGCCAATACTGTATTCCAAATGAAGAGGAAGTATATAATCTCTTCTATGCATTCAGCATGGACGCACTGGCACCTCATTGTCAGGTGCTCTGATCTCAGGGAAGTCCTCACTACGCGAGCCGTGAGAGGGGCGGAGTGCTGCACGAATCACCAAACGATCACGCCCACGCCCAAAACGAGGCTCCGCCCACGCTCAGAACGAGGCTCCGCCCACGCCCAAAACGAGGCTCCGCCCACGCTCAGAACGAGGCTCCGCCCACGCCCAAAACGAGGCTCCGCCCACGCTCAAAACGAGGCTCCGCCCACGCTCAAAACGAGGCTCCGCCCACGCCCAAAACGAGGCTCCGCCCACGCTCAAAACGAGGCTCCGCCCACGCTCAGAACGAGGCTCCGCCCACGCCCAAAACGAGGCTCCGCCCAGCAGTCCTCCTTCGGAGGTCCACTAAGAAAAGACTGCACTGCGCCCGGCTCCCAGACACAGAGGCACGGAAGACCTCGCGCTCTCCTCCAGCAGAACCACCGCTAGAGAACCATAGAGTCTCTCCAGGGCACAGAGGCACGGAAGACCTCGCGCTCTCCTCCAGCAGAACCACCGCTAGAGAACCATAGAGTCTCTCCAGGGCACAGAGGCACGGAAGACCTTGCGCTCTCCTCCAGCAGAACCACCGCTAGAGAACCAAGGAGTCTCTCCAGGGCACAGAGGGGACGATCGATGACAAGTGGTCCTCTCTCTCAGTGCTTCGCTTTACGATGCAGCAGCTCAACCAGTCTGCTGCAGCAGGAAGAAACACCAGGACTGGTTGGATGAGAACTCCACGCACATCTCCACTCTTCTTGACAGTGTGCCCTAAAGCACATAAAGCTCCACTCTAATCTTCTGAGGCCCTTGAATGGCAAGACCAAAGGAAGGAGGTGCAGTGTGTGCTCTGTGACGTCTAAAGAATGAGTGACGGATCTCCAAAGAACACAGAATTCAATCCTATGCGGACAGATAGGACATGCATAATTCTCATGATGCCATGAAGACCACCCATAGCCCAAGAACCTGCTCTTTCTGTCCCCTTCGAAGTGCTGATGGATCCTCCCTCATACAGGACCAAACTAAGATGGTGCAGAGGTGGGATGAGGAAGAAAGGGCACAACACAGGCCGGCAAAGGAGGCAGAGATGGAAAGATGCCCACGACTGCACCTGCCCCAGTGAGTCAGGACTTCATTTACCCTGTCTCTGGCATAGAGTGTGCGTCCCACATTGAATTTTACAACTATCAACAGACCCATGAAAAGCACAATGGACTACCCTAAGCAAGTGAGCGTGTGTGGATGTGTCTGCCCACACGTGCCTATGTATGCCGGCTTGTTTCATGTCTGCGGTGTTTGCATGTGCACGTGTCCATGTACCCGTGTGTGTGCGTTAGTACGCATGTTTATATATGCACAAAACAGCAACTGCTGAGTCCACAAGCTACTTGTGTTTTTCCCTTCAAACGCAACTCAACACAAACATTACGTGAGCGTTTCTCTCTCATAGGGCAGGGATTTCTGGATGTCAGGTGCAGTGATGCATAAGGCAACAACTGGATGCACGTTAGTTAGCGCGCTAGTTAGCATGCTAGTTAGCGTGTTAGCTAGTGTGTTAGTGTGTTAACGGCATTGACATGAACGCGTCTGCGGGGAGCCGGGCCATGGCGCACTGCTATGTTGCGAAGGTGTAGCTCCTGGGGTGCAGCTGGGGGGGGAGGGGGTGGGGGGTGGAGTTGAAGTGCTGAGGGGGGGAGGGGCAGTTTGCGAGAGGCCAGCATATAGGCTCCTGTGTTGTGATAGCAGGAGGCTACGGGTGCCACAGTGTTTCTCAGAGTCCTTGTGATCTTCAGTGTCGCATTCCTGAGCCAATCGGCTGTCTTTGCAACAAGTACCTACAGAGATGCGCAATACAGAACCAGTAGCAATAGTTTTGCCATCATAAATGTTTTCAAAAATCATGTGTGACAGTCATGGATTTACAAGGAATGAGACTAAACGTTTGTTGTTCCACAAAACATCGAGTTCACTCATGCAACATCTCTAATGTCAATTATTATGTTAATTATCAACACATTCTTGAATGCAAGACATGTCAGATGAGAGAGAAACACAAACACTTCAAACGGTCAGGTCCAGACGGTTCGAAAGCACACAAGAGCACACTCACGCACAAGGAACGAAGTACTTACTTCTGGAACACAAATATTCCTATTACTATTGCGAAAGAGACGAGGTCCGTGGCGATCCAGACCACGTTGTACTCATCGGGGCTCTAAAAAGAAAAAAAAAACAACGTCATGATGGTAACAACCACTAGAGGGAGATGTAGCTCCATATTGGAGCCACTCAGCTTCCTGACGACAGATCTGTCTCTGCTGGGGCCCTCAACAAATATACATATAACTTTGTGTGAAATATGACGTCCAATCCAAAGCATTTCATAATAACCGGAAATTTTTTTTTAGCTGTTTTGAATGTTTACTCCCATGTTCCTTTGAAAGCTCAGGAGCACCAATCCACATCATTTATTTATCTCTGGGTGCATCCCAATACTCAAAAAATGTATCCTCCTTTCCTCCACTACCATCTTGTTTCCTCCGTGCCTCGTAAACCGGTCTGTGTGTCCTCCCTCCCTCCAGTGTCCCAGTATTGGAGGAGACGAGCAAAGCGGCTTCAAACTCGACTCCGAGCCTCCTCCGATGAAGGATGCATCGATGTACGCTACTGCGGAGGTATTTTCACATTTCTGGGTGACATCATCGTGCTCACATCCACATCACATCCAAGATTGAAAGACCACAGAATCTCACACTATCCAAACTTCGGAAAGTGGAGATGGCAGAGAACTTTAATTTTCCTCAATTAGGCAAGATATTTAGGCAAATTTGTGTGTGCTGCTTCAGAAGGTTATCACGCATACCCGAAGGCTAGATTAGCTTGATTATTTTGCTGCTTTAAATGGTCTGACCACATGTAATCTGTGAAATGGTTATGGGACTATTTGTGGGCTCGGAAAAAAATAACACTTATGATAGGGCTATTTCATCAATAGCTGACGTCAACTTATATGACGGAGAAGCAGATGAGCTTGTCCTAATTTTCTTCATGCCTCCTCATTCTCTCCTTTCCTCCACTCATCTTCTCCCCTCCTTTACTCCACATACTTCCATGTAGGACACATCCAACAAAGTTTTAAGCCAAATTTGACACCTGGCCTTCTTGCCCCTAGTGGTAAATGATGTTACTGCTGGAGCTGCTCGGATTGTCTGAGAAAGAGAGGCACACACTCTAGAGAGAGACACAGCCTACTTTCAAGGGAATAGCAGATACACTTTTTTAATGCTTCTGCATTCTCGTAACAATCTCATATCCAAAATGCTAACACTTCTTATTTCCCTACAGTCCAAATGCACAGTAAGATTACTGACTAAAGCAGTTGTGATTGTATAGCAGGTAAGAATGATCTACCTCTAGGTCACGCATTACAAGGAGGGAGGGAGGGAGGGAGAAGGGATTTGAGAGAGGGCTGGGGGAGGGAAAGAGGGAAAGTAAGACGGAGGGAGGGAGAGAGCAGAAGAGCAGGTAGCTTGCTGTGCCCTAGCCCCATTAGATTAGTGCGTTGTTGCCGGGTGACAGAAGGGGCTGGATCAGGGCGGGGTTGCTTACCATCAGCCAGACCGGGTAAGGCACCTTCCTGAGGATTTGGGGTGCGTCCGAGGACACGGAGGGGACCCCGCTGCACCACAGCACTGAGAAGAGCCAGGGGTCATTCACACTGGACAGAGTCAGACTCAGGTTGGCTGCTGAGAATTCACTGTGTGTGTGTGAGAGAGAGAGAGAGAGAGGGAGAGAGA
>NC_049212.1:10804207-10809207 GCF_013347855.1 Anguilla anguilla
TATTTTAGTAGTCCTGTGAGTTACACTGATGTTCTCCACTGCTGTTTGGCCTCTGGATAGGAGGTTGTCGCGATGAGCCTGAACGCGGTGATATATCCCTACCGCTGTTAATGTGCCGCACATGTATATGCTAACCTTACGCACGACATCACATCTCAAATGTGTTTTCATTATTTTCAAAAAGTACGCGACTCCCACGACTGTGAGGTGTGAACTGGAGACGCGTGCGATTTTTTAAAAATCGTTTCGACAGTCACCGTTTCCCGCTCTCGCTTTCGACCGATCCCGAATTCGACGCGATAGCCCGCGACGCCCTCTCTTCTGGCGTAAAGAGACGGGGGGGGGGGGGGGGGGGGAGAGGCCTCGGCCGCGCCGCCAGCCCGTCGCTGTTTCCGCTCCCTTCCGCGATATTTACCGCCGTCTCCGCGGCGCCTGCCCCCCGTCGGCGGGGGCAACAGCCGATTCATCACGCCGCTTTTTTCCCCCCCGTCAACTTAATTAGTCACATCTGACTTTAATTATGCGCGCCGCAGAAGTGGCAATCTCGAGTGGATCAAATTAAGCCCGACGCGGGTCCTGAAGTGTCTGCTTTCCGCCTCGACGCTGACACTCCTCCGTCTTTCGGGGGGGGAGCGCGTGGCACTCCTTCGGCTGATAAATAGGATCTTAACGCCGCAAAATTACCCCCATCTGAAACGGCTAAGTGAGTCTGGGCCCACTTCCGCGACGAGAAGTGACTAATATCTGGCGTGAAATTGTCTAATGAATCCAAAAAATATGGAGTCTGGAGCACTGTACGTCAGGAGCTGTGTACGCTAGCGAGTGTTGGGTGCGCATTAGCTGAGGTTGCGGTCTGTAGTGTAGCGATAGCGTGCTGGCGCGGATAGCGATGATAAACAAGATTAATTTACAGGAAGCACGCCCAGTAAAATGTATGCCCTCCCCAGTGGAGAAATGACAGATTTACCAATGGTTCACACGCAGCTCAGTATCTCTACGTTGTTCCACTGATACACACATGCTCGCACACACAAGCACACACATGCGCTCATACACACACACACGCACACATACATGCACACACACACGCACACACACACGCACACACGTGTACCCACATTTTCTCTACGGGGCAGTAATGGCCAATAAAGGCTGAGAAAGCAGGTGAAAAAAATCTAAACAAAATGCAGAAGGAAGCAATCTTCTGTTGGTCTCCACGGTAACACCAATTCATATTCCTCAGGTGAAGTAGCTGTCAGCCAGGGCACCACTGAGAGAGAGAGAGAGAGAGAGAGAGAGGGAGAGGGAGAGGTAGAGAGCAAGAAAGACCGTAGGCAGTGAAAGCAGTGGAAGAAGGGAAGGATGTGAATCAGTGGGTAGGAGTAAGAGAAAGGCCTGTTTTCCTTTTTTTCAACGTTCTTATAGCTCAAAGCACAACGAGCCAAGAACAGGAGTAATATTAGCGCTGTGTCTCATTCTGACTGATTTTTAACCCAGATGATTACTCCTGTCTTTGAATTTGTAATTTACGGTTGTGTGTGAAAGCTGGTGTCATCGCTGTGACCATCCGTGAACCATGCGCCGTGGTGATTCGTTCTTCGCAGACGGCGTACGCGAGAACGTTCCGTCTGATGCGTAGGCTTTCCCATGTAGACCCCGGCCCCCCTGGGTCCGCCATTTAGCCTGTGTCGCTGCAATCAAACGGAGCTTCGCCGCTCGCATCTCATAAGACCGAGGTCACACAGGGTCGTAGTCATTCGTCTATCAGTGATGCGATACAGCTGATGATGTCACAAATGACTCAGTCGTCCCTGGCGACCAGAGGTGGGCTCTCTCTCTCCAGTCAAAATTTAAAATGTTCAATTGAAATCCTTTAATGGTGTGACATTTTTTTTAAAAATATCGCCAACAGCGCATTGTTTGTAGTTAAAAACCCGCTCTTTCTATTTCTCTGATTCTCCTTTCTTTCTCTCTGGAATAGAAATAAAAGACTCCACGATTAATCAGCTATCACCGAGGAGACTGTTCCCAGGACTCGCGCTCTCTGTTTGAAATAAAGAGCGCCCGGAATATAAATCAGAGATGGGGAGTCTATGGGGAGGGAGGTCAGCGCTTGTGTTCTTAGAAATGTATCAAACGCGAGTCCAGACCAGTCCAACGGGCTGGTAACACAGAGGGTGGGTCCTTACACTCTTTCATGTGCTTATCTTTTCCCTTTATCGTTCCTCGTGTATCTCCTCTCTTCTTGTGAAGAGGTGAGACTCTTCCAGTTAGGGAAATTACCATAACCCCGCCCCCCCCCCACCCACGGGACAGCGCGCGCAGGTGACAGCCGGCACACGGGCGTTAGGCGGGAGTTTTTGTCGATGCTCCGGCTCCTTTGGTAGCGTGTGACGGGTGCTGCCAGTTCTCGAAGGTAAAGCGTCGAAGCCCGCCTCACTCCCGCGCGCGCACCCGCCGCCGCCGCCGTTGCCGGGGGAAACGGAAGCCGGCCAGCCGGCCGCGGATGGCCGGTCGACTGCCTGCCTAATTACGATGTTAATTGACGGCGTGATGTCAGCGGGAGTGCCGTTGCACGCATTAGAGGAGGTGTTCCTGGAGGAGGTGGGGGAGGGGGAGGAGGAGGAGGAGGTAGTGGGGGGTCGAGGGGATGGTGGGGTGGAGTTTGCTTCATCTGAAGGTGTGTGGTCTGTCCTCTGTCATGGGTGAACAGGGCAGGCGCGTGGAATCGCTGGGTAGCGGAAAGTTCTGGAAGCGGGCTCCTCCTGGTGGCGGTGTGTCTCTGACAGAGGTGGACCACGCCCCCCACCCCCCCCCCCCCCCCAATCCTCACAATCGCTGGGTAGCGGAAAGTTCTGGAAGCGGGCTCCTCCTGCTGGCGGTGTGTCTCTGAGGGAGGTGGACCATGCCCCCCCCCTCGCCATCGCTGGGTAACGGAAGGTTCCGGAAGCGGGCTCCTCCTCCTGGCGGTGTGTCTCTGAGGGAGGTGGACGCGGAGGCTGAGCCGCCGTTAGGGAGGCGGTGGGATCCTCCTTTTTCTCTTTTACCGCCGCCTCGCACTCCCCGGCCGGCTCCAGGTCATTAAACTGCGCGTGCGTCCAGAGACGCCGTCTTTAATGACGCGCGCTCGTTAGCGAAGATGTTCTCCCGTCTGTGTTTCTGCCACCGAGACCCTCAAAACCGACGCTAAATATTGCCCCCCCCCCCCCCCCCCCCCCCCCCCACCAACACCCCCCTAGCCCTCGTTGCATCTTGTTTATTTATGTTTAAAAGAATGTTTGGAATGTGTCTTTTTTCCCTGGCTTCTGGCGCTCTTGCAGCGCCCTGGCTAACGCATGCAGTCGCAGTATAAACGCAGTTGCCTCTGAGTGGTTTCCATGAAAGATTAAAGGACGCTAATTTGTTAGATAATCTCACATTATGGGCTACAGCTTGCAACATCCATTCCAGGCAGCGGAGGGGGGGGGGAGCAGGCCGGGGAGGGGGAGGGGGCTGGGGGGGTGCAGGGTGTGGTGGGTGGTGGGGGGGTGCAGGGGCGCAGTGTTTGCAGACAGCTGCCCGTCTGCGTCTGTCTGCACCGGGGCTGAAGTCCCAGAAGCACACTTTCCTGCGCTCAGACCCTGAATGTTTAATGATGGCGCATTACCACGGCCCCTCAACTATAACGAAGGGGAAAAGAGACTCACAGGCCATTAAAAGACGGGTGTGTGTGCTTGGAATCTCTCATCTCATAGATGGGGGAAAAAACAGTACAAGATTGTGTGTAAGTACATACGTATGTGTGTGTGTGTGTGTGCGCGTGTGTGTGTGTGTGTGTGTCTGTCTGCGTTTGCGTATGTGGTCCATACACTCCACAGCGTTTGTGTATCTGGTACATATACACCACAGCGTTTGTGTATCTGGTACATATACACCACAGTGTTTGTGTATCTGGTACATATATGCCACAGCGTTTGTGTATCTGGTACATATATGCCACAGTGTTTGTATATCTGGACATATATGCCACAGCGGTTGTGTATCTGGTACATACAATATATACCACAGCGTTTGTGTATCTGGTATATTACATATATACCACAGCATTGGTGTATCTGGTACTTATATGCCACAGCGTTTGTGTATCTGGTACATATACACCACAGTGTTCGTGTATCTGGTACATATATGCCACAGCGTTTGTGTATCTGGTACATATACACCACAGCGTTGGTGTATCTGGTACATATATGCCACAGTGTTTGTGTATCTGGTACATATATGCCACAGTGTTTGTGTATCTGATACATATATGCCACAGGGTTTGTGTATCTGGTACATATATGCCACAGCGTTTGTGTATCTGATACATGTATGCCACAGCGTTTGTGTATCTGGTACATATATGCACCACAGCGTTTGTGTATCTGGTACATATACACCACAGTGTTTGTGAATCTGGTACATATATGCCACAGCGTTTGTGTATCTGGTACATATATGCACCACAGCGTTTGTGTATCTGGTACATATATGCCACAGCGTTTGTGTATCTGATACATATATGCCACAGCGTTTGTGTATCTGATACATATATGCCACAGCGTTTGTGTATCTGATACATATATGCCACAGCGTTTGCGTTGAATAATTATATTTTTGCGTGATGCAGTCTGCTAAAAGAACAAAGCAGAGATAATTTCAGGGAAAGTGAAGCCAAAGTTATGCAGCGTACGCGTGCTGGGCCCTTATAACCTCTTCAGTAAATTAAAACGATTTTACGCTGGATAATGACACTACAATGCAAAAACAAGCTCCTCTTAATTGTTGCTTCTGGCTACAGCGGAGCCCATGTTAGCAGAACTGAAAAGACACTGGACAGAACATTGGGTGTCAGTAAATTAATGTTTCTTTTTTCTGTTTTTGCTTTTAAGAAAAGGAGATGTGTGCTGTGATCAGTAAGGCGGGCGGTGCTGAGGGTGTGTGCGGACGGGGCCGGGGGGTGAGAGGGTGGAGTACGG
>NC_049212.1:10814207-10821707 GCF_013347855.1 Anguilla anguilla
CTGAAACCCTCTCTTCCCTGGGTGATGTTAGAGCCGATTGGGCTGCCACCCATAATGGGCACTGGCAAATGTCTGGGTTCTGTACTGCTCCAGCTTGTGGGCCCCATCCATACACTGGAGCAGTGCCTTAACAGAATGAGTCTGCTTTACTGCATTCTTTTACGATAAACTCACCTACCCTGGATATGTTCACTGAAGGCATATATGTACAGTATTGGGGCAGCAGCATCTTATATTTCTGCACCTGAGATTCGAACTCGCAACCCCTGTTTGTAAGTCCAGATCCTTAAGCAGAGCTCCGCTGTGTTCAGGGGCTTTGGCTCTCTGTCTCAGAAGGAGGATGTATGCCAGGGCAGGGTGCCGGGTGAGGATCTGGCATCACGGTGATCTTTTCATGCATCGCGATCGCAGAATCCACCTCGAGCGAACCTGAGGGCATAACGAGCGCTTTAAAGCAAACATCTCCATTAAAGGCACCCGAGACACCGAGCCCAGAGGACTGAGTTAAATTACATTTTTATACATCACTGTACACGTCAAATCTGAAACAAAAATGGGTATAAAAGGACACGAAACCAAACAGGCTTGAAAGTAGCGGAGATGGAGACTGAGACGCCAGCGGGTGGGGGCGGGGGGGTGGGGCGGGACGGTGGGGGTGGGAGGAGGGGGGAGGAGGAGGGGGTTGATGCTCCCAGCAGCTGTAGGTAGCGTCTAACGAGCCGCGGTGCGATGAAGCCATGTGTGTCATTTGATTACCGAAACCACTGTCTGCCCGCTAGCATCCGGCTCCCAGGTAAATTATAGCCGAGGGCGCGTTAGCGTGTTAGCGCGTTAGCGTGTCTCCCTGTGCTTCTTTCATTATTGCCTCACAGGGTAAATGCGGACACAAATAACCATGTCTCTGCTTTTAAACATAGCTCATGAAAATTGTATATATAATTTCTATGAACTATTTTTAAAAGCAGATACATGGTTGTTTGATTAAATGATTATGGCTAAAGGGTGGTTTGGGCTGAGGGGTGCAGTGGTACACCAAATTCACAGTTCAGTTTAGTTTTGTAGGTTTTCGTAAAGCAGAGAAAGAAGTATCAATGCCACTGCCATTGTAATTTTCATTTCAATTATGTCAGAGGATCTTCTCACTGTGATTTTCCAGCACATTTGCCATTTTGTAACCAGACCGACTGACCAGTGCTTCACCAATAAGCAGCACGTGCTGCAGCTTTACCATTGAGAATTGGATTTTTTATTTAAATGAAAGCGGTGTGAGTTAACTGATCTTTGTATTCCTTATTTTCAGTATGCATGACATCAAATAGGAATTTTCATTTACACATAATGGGTAATTGTTGTGTTACACTACCATAGTAATGGATCTGCTGATGCAAATGTTTCAGCAGAACTTCCATACTGAGTATGATATATGAAAGTCTGTATAAATATTTAACCCGGACAATGTTGGCAGAATGCAGGTACATTTTAAAACAGGATCATTAAAATGGTAGTAACTTTCCCACATATTTATACCTCTAAAAATAATTTCCCTAAAATGGTAGTAAAGATTACTCTGTAAATATCCCAGCATCTAAAAAAGAATTTTAGATGCTTTGATGTTGCATATGACATATTCAGCAAAGTGTATTGTTGTACGAAGGTGGTCTAACCGTTCAGCCTTTGCACAGTGAGGTTATTGTGCCATTTACACTCAATAAAATACCTCAAAACATGTATAAAAATCTTTACCTGAGTGGCAAGGTATGATTTTGCCCTGTTAGCACTATGTAGCGTACCCCGTCCTGATGTGGTGTTATTAGCATGCAATGCCACCTTTGGAAAAGCTTTTGAAAGTGCAAACGGTCAGCACATGTCAAGATTAACATGTTCATTTGACTGTCAGCCCGTGCTTTGTTTGTTTGTTAAAGGATTAGCAATATTTCAAAGCTCTGTTTTGCTCTGTCGTATTACTGGGCTCCCCAGATTTGCATGGAGAAGCATTGCATGTCCTGTGTAGATGTAATCCATATGCACTTGTAGCATGTAGATACATCACAGCAAAAAGAGGGAAACTCTCCTGTAACTGGGGTTATAAGCCTTTAGGCCACCGCACACACACACACACACACACACACACACACACACTCACTCACTCACTCACTCACTCACTCACTCACTCACTCACTCACACACACACACACACACACACACACAAACGAAACAGAGAGGGCGTCGCCATGCAGCATTGGGTCTGGCAGAACGTGAGCGTGTGAATCCACTTGATTATTTTGCACACATTGCACCACCCAGTGTTGGAACTGCAGAAGCTCACACTGAGATAACACTCGTGATGTTATCTCAGTGCACTCTGTGGCAGTGTGGGGCAGGATAGCTCAGTCCACATTGTACAGGGCTGCAGGGCTGCTGGGGCAGGTTGTACAGGGCTGCTCGGCTGCTGGGGCAGGTTGTGCAGGGTGGTGGGGCAGGTTGTATATGGCTGCAGGGCTGCTGGGGCAGGTTGTATAGGGCTGCTGGGCTGCTGGGGCAGGTTGTACAGGACTGCAGGGCTGCTGGGGCAGGTTGTACAGGACTGCAGGGCTGCTGGGGCAGGTTGTGCAGGACTGCAGTGCTGCTGCGGCAGGTTGTACAGGGCTGCTGGGACAGGTTGTACAGGGCGGTAGGGCTGCTGGGGCAGGTTGTACAGGGCTGCAGTGGCTGCTGGGGAAGGTTGTACAGGGCTGC
Organism: Anguilla anguilla; assembly: GCF_013347855.1. Taxonomy (NCBI): domain Eukaryota; kingdom Metazoa; phylum Chordata; class Actinopteri; order Anguilliformes; family Anguillidae; genus Anguilla; species Anguilla anguilla. Next base: position 10,816,944 of record NC_049212.1, read on the forward strand.
AGTGGCTGCTGGGGCAGGTTGTACAGGGCTGCAGTGGCTGCTGGGGCAGGTTGTACAGGGCTGCAGTGGCTGCTGGGGAAGGTTGTACAGGGCTGCAGTGTTTGCAGGTGTTTGCTCCAGCCAGACTCTCTTCCACTTCATTCATCTCTTCATTGTCTCGACTGAACCAATTTATCTTCCCTCCCCAGTTTGTGTTGCTGGTTTACACAGAGAGCTGCACTGAGGCCCCGTGACTGGTCTCTCAGTGACTCGGGCATTAAGTGCCGTCCAGCTGGCGGGCGGTAAAGGGATCTGCCATCTCTCCGCGGCTAATCTAAGCAAAATCAAAGGAGGCCTCTGTTGTCTCTGGTACACAGCTGAGAGCTCATTTTTTATCACGCTAACAAACGGGAACAGAGAGTCTCTTATCGTCCTGACGACGGTTAAACAGTGGAGGGTTACGGCTGAGCTCAGACACACGCGGCATTTCGGGCTGCGTTTTCCGGGGAGAGGACGGAGGCTCGCCCGTCCGGCTTCCTGAGCGGGCGCACTGAGCGTGCCCGGACGGGCGGCGTCTCGTCCCCTCGGTCCCGTCAAACGCTTCCTTCGGGCGTAATCGCCGCGCTGCCTGTGTCTCTACGGCGAGGGACCTGGGAAAAAAGGCGCAATTTTCAGCAGTCGTGGTCTTCTCTGTGTGTTCTCCCGCCCTGCGCCGAGCCAGCACGCCACCTCAAAGCTCAGAGCCGAGCACTCTGGAGTCACAAAGCTACAGAAACACACAGGAAATGTGTGTGGATATGTATGGAGAATGCGTATGCACAACAGTGTAAACTCTGTACAATGCACACATGGGTAAGTGTGGTGGAGTGCGTGTGGATATGCAATTTGTACAATTTGTATGTACATGAAGGGGGGGTGGGGGGAGTGGGGGTGGGGTGGGGGTGGGGGATGTCATGGTGGGGAGAACCAGCGTTGCCCTGACAACGACAGTAGCTGTCAACACCTCTCTCTAATGGTGACAAATGGTGCTTATTACATAAGCGCTAATTTCCCCCAATCTCCTTCAGATGAAGATACTTAGCCCTGCACTGATCAAATTGTGTGGCGGTAATTACTGAGAACAGACCCTATTAAAAGCTAGTGCCTGCCATTCAGGGGAGCTTCCTACGTCTGGGCCCCAAGCTCGCCTGCTTCTCCTCCACCTCTGCTTATATACTCCCTCTGCTTCATCTCTGCTTCTCCTCCACCTCTGCTTATATACTCCCTCTGCTCCATCTTCTGCTTATATCCTCCCCCTCCTCCACCTCTGCTTATATACTCCCTCTGCTCCATCTCTGCTTCTCCTCCACCTCTGCTTATACACTCCATCTCCTCCACATCTGCTTCTCCTCCACCTCTGCTTATATCCTCCATCTCCTCCACCTCTACCTATATACTCCATCTCCTCCACCTCTTCTTATATACTCCATCTCCTCCACCTCTGCCTATATACTCCATCTCCTCCACCTCTGCTTATATACTCCATCTCCTCCACCTCTGCTTATATACTCCATCTCCTCCACCTCTGCCTATATACTCCATCTCCTCCACCTCTGCTTATATCCTCCATCTCCTCCACCTCTACCTATATACTCCATCTCCTCCACCTCTTCTTATATACTCCATCTCCTCCACCTCTGCCTATATACTCCATCTCCTCCACCTCTGCTTATATACTCCATCTCCTCCACCTCTGCTTATATACTCCATCTCCTCCACCTCTGCCTATATACTCCATCTCCTCCACCTCTGCTTATATACTCCATCTCCTCCACCTCTGCCTATATACTCCATCTCCTTCACCTCTGCTTATATACTCCATCTCCTCCACCTCTGCTTCTCCTCCACCTCTGCTTACATCCTCCTTCTCCTCCACCTCTGCCTATATACTCCCTCTGCTCCATCTTCTGCTTATATCCTCCTCCTCTCCTCCACCTCTGCTTATATTCTTCCTCTCCTTCACCTCCACTTATATCCTTCCTCTTCTCCATCTTTGTCCTTATCCTTTTTTTACCTCCACTAACAAACCACAGTGTACATTTCAGTTAGAACATAATCACGGATCCCCCTTCCAGAAGAGATTTCGATCTCAATGGGGCTTTTCCTGGTTAGATAAAGGTTAAATTAAAAAAAATTAATTACATAATTTGTATTTCCTATTGGAGTCCAGAGAAAGGATTACACCTGGCAGGGAGAAGCTGTTGACCCCCCTTTATACCTGTAGGGAAAACTCAGCTGCATTCAGACTCTTTAAACAGCTTCCTCGTTTCCTCTTTGTTTCCGTTCCTTGATTCCTTCTGAAAAGGAAATAAGAAAAGGAAGGCCAAGACGAGAAGCTGAGGTCAGTTAGCTTCTGATTGGTCACGAGGAGCTGAGGCCAGTTAGCCCCTGATTGGTCACAAAGAGCTGAGGCCAGTTAGCTTCTGATTGGTCACGAGGAGCTGAGGCCAGTTAGCTTCTGATTGGTCACAAGGAGCTGAGGCCAGTTAGCCCCCGATTGGTCACAAAGTGCTGAGGCCAGTTAGCCCCTGATTGGTCATTAGGAGCTGAAGCTACACAGGAAGCAAGGATGTATTTTCAACACAGCACTGCTTTAGCTGGTCACGGTCTTAATATAAGGGCTTGTCTGTTTTTCCCAAATCTTTTTTTGAAACTCCAATTGTCTGAAAAAATGCAAGCCGTTCCCAGCCATGGGTACATTGGCTGATGTCTGTCGAAGGGTTGTAGAATTTTTCTGGGAAATGTAACACCTGTGAGTGAAATCTCCTGCAGCTCTTTGTGTTCCTGAATGATACGCCAGGAAATACACAGAAAAGGTTCCATTCAAAAGTTTCTCTTATGAAGTTGAATGAAGTTCATGTGCAGTTTTATGAGAAATCATTAGAGGGAGAAAAAAGGAAATGTTAACTGGCTGTACCGAGCCTCCGTGAGTATGTGCTGAGAACAATGCTATTAGTCATGAAAATTCTGGGGATATTTGCTTCCTGCTAATAGCGCTCAAAGCGGTTAGCGGTTAGCGGGAAGAGCGTAAGCGAGCGCGAACGGAAGGGTCACCGCACCGCACCGCGCGCGTTAGGAGCCCCGCTGCGCTCGGGCGCGCCAGGCAGACGTCGGCGCGGAGCGGCCCGGTAACTTCACCGGTAAAAAAAACAACGGGCCGGGCGAAGGGGAGCCGTGGGCAGAGACGCTTAATCTAGCGTCCCGTTCAGACCTGGCGGGAGGGAATCTGCCGTTCCTCCCCTCTCTCTCTCCGGCGGGACGAGGCTGCGCGGGCGGAGGCCACCTCGCTAAACGAGGGGTTTGAATCGGAGCGGCGAGTCTTTCCGCCAATCCCTCTGCACGCTCTCTCTTGAAGATCCGCCATTCTCGCTACGTCCTCAACGGGTTAAGAATCGGCACCAGCCACAATCTCCAGATTCCAACTCAAAAAACCGAGCATGTCTCGATGGCCCGGTGTTAGTACCCCAACACTCCACGGCCGGTGACTGTTGTTGGTATTCACCGCGTGCGGCGCGAGGGAGCGGGCGAGCGTGAGGAGTGTGGAGGAGCCCTTATTATGCACCAATGCCCTTTCTCGTTTGGACAGCCGCTCCGACCTCACTGTCACGGGAAGGGGGGTGGGGGTTGGGGGAGGAGGTGTGGGTGCCACCATGTGGCAGAGAGGTATGGAGGAGGCATTAATTATAAAAAAATCCAGGTGCATGTTTTTTCATGCAAGGTGTCACCGACCGACGGCAGAAGTCCCCAAGGTCACCCCGGCACCCGAGTGGCTGGTCTGCTGGGTAGGGTTCTGACAGCTGTGACACCTGGACAAGGTGTGCGATTATACTTGCAAATGCCGATTCCTTTTTTCCATTTTTTACTTTTTCTTCAAGGTGTCAGGGATTGCGCGTTTCGTTCTTTTTTATACGGTGTCACAGATTGCTCACGTTTCGTTATTTTTTCCGCGGTGTCACAGATTTCTTGCATTTTGTTCTTTTTTTCACGGTGTCACAGATCGCTCGCGTTTCTGCATTTTTTTTTTTAATTGTCGATTTGCATTAAACGAAATGGCGGCACGTTCGGCACGCGCGATTCAAGCCGCTAACCTTTTCCGGCTGTGAGTCAGATCTCCCCCCCGTAAGCCGCTAAATTTCCCCTCTCGTCGCCGCGGCGCGTTTCCGCGGCGTCGTCAGCGGCGACGAGGGGCTTCCTTTGCTCTCGCGCGTTTGATAGCGCGCGCGGCGCGTTTCTTACGTACACTTCATAGGCCTGAATAAGGCCGTTCTGACATCCGGTGCGGCAGCGTGCGGAAAATTACCATTATAGTGAGTCCGTACCATTTGAACGTACTTTTCTCGGAGAGCTTTTGAATAATGCATCGATATGCGAGGAGCGCGGAGATTTAAAAGGGCTCGGTCTGCTTCTCCCCCTTTTGAGAGAGCGTCTGTGAGGTCAGGGCCCCTCACGAGCCTCCTGGGAAGTGTGTAACAGGACTTCCTGAAATGTTTTTCATGATTATATAGTCTAACCGTGGTGGAAATTTGCATATGAAAGGCCGCTCAGATATCTTATTTTTCTGTTGAATGTTAGTTTCTTAGTAGTTTTGGCTGACAGGGACTGTGGCTGTGTCCCAGACGGGGGGTTTATTTAAATTTGAAAACGTATTTAAATTTTATTTAAAAGGCCTGCTAGCCTTAGTTAGCCTCCATTTAGCATCATTTTAGTCAAGCCTCCACCCCCGTTGTCATTGTTATCGGTTAGATA
>NC_049212.1:10826707-10849207 GCF_013347855.1 Anguilla anguilla
ATCAGAATTCCGGTACCTACAGCGAATCAGGGGATGAGTAGCTCATAATCAGTGAGCAGCCATTTTGGGACCAGGGCCTAGCAAGGTTGGCTTAAGGCTCATGGTTTCTGTGCTATTTCAGCTTCAGACAGAGAACACACGGTCTGCTCCCTTTTCCGTGTCTCGGCGTTCGTGCCTGTGGTTCCATCTCCCCACTGCACTGTATCTTCAAAGAAGAGGCGTATGAATTGTGCATTTCTTCCAATTCAAAGATATAAGCATTTCTTTTAGATTTTTTTTTTTTAAACAAGAATTTACACAGATTCACAGGGACTGAAATAATTAGACACCTTCGATGTAAAATATGTATTAAATTTTCCATTTATCTTTTTTATTTCTGCTTGATCTGTTATTCCGGCAGCATCCGAGCGTCTCTGTGGGCAGACGGTGGAGTGCGGCAGGGGTCTGTCCGTCGGGATACTTGAGAGAAGAAAAAAAAATGATGGGGTTTATTTACGGGGCGCACAGTCCTCTCCCCCCCCCCCCCCCCCCTCGGGGGGATTCTGTCCGCCCGTTCCCTGTGAGACTCCATTGGCTGTAAATCCCACTGCATTCCATATTTGGTTCTACACGGATCGCCTCTGGTGTGTGGAGGGTGGCCGGGGTGGGGGGAGCTGGGGTGTGGGGCTGTAAGAATTTATCCCACCCCCCGGGTTTCACCCATTTTTGGCTTTAACCCTTCTGTCTCTGGTGTAATTGTTCCGGTTTAGCTTAATCACAACGTTTCCCCAAATGCACGTTTCCCCAAAATACACAGCCGTAAAATGCGTTCTGCAGCGTAGGTGCAATTTATCTCCTCGCATAAATGGGCTAATTAAGTAATGAAGAGGACAGGAATCTGTACGTCCGTCCTTCAGGAGCTGAATTTGACAGGGCCGTTGCTAGCAGAAGGCTGCATCCCCGGTCACAGTTTAAACAAAAGCGGACCTCCCCCATCCGCCTAACGGAAGACGTGGCGTCCCGAGCCCGCTGGTTCCAGACCGCCGTTTTTGTGGGCTCGGAGCCCCGCCCGCTCCCCGCTAGCGCCCGCGCGGGACGCCGGGACCCAGGAGAGCCGAATCTGCCTCCCCGTCCTCTCCGCGGCGCAGCCTGGAACAGCCCTGCGCAAATTGCATCTTCAAACGGTTTCGACATCGCTCCCCCCTGGGGACAGTGGCATACGTAGGACTGCGGCATCAGACATTATTTCTTATAAGTGTTGACACCCCCAAACCCCTCCAGCCCCCCCCACCCCACCCCACCCACCCCCCTCGCTCAGTCGCTCAGTCGATCCTTGGGATTAACATTATGGCACCGCATGGGGTGATCTGGGGAGGATGAACAAGAGAGGATTTGATCGTAAGCGTTTATGCAACTTCTGACGTTACGGCAAGATAAGCTGCCCGTAACTCGCTTCTGAAGGAGGAGGTAAAGATCCTATTGAAGGCGTCATTGCGCATTGGGCCTTTTGATAAAAGATGTTTTTATTTGAAATGCAAGCTTCTATTTCAGTCAAAATGCCTACTGACATTTTTAGGAAACCATGAAATGCCATTTAAAAATATTTAACATTTCTTGAAGGTTGGAGTATTTATAGTCCAAGATAGGAATTGTAGTAAAATTACAGAAATGTCATTCGAGGGCGTGGCTTGCGTTCTTGACATTTGAAGCTTTCATTCACTGTATTTTTCTCAAGCCAGTGAATTTACCAATAATCTGCAATTCCTAGAAGTGACGCATCAAAGCTACAGTTAAAAAACCCTTCTTTTCCAACAGCAAAGGTGTCTGATGAAGGATAATCCCAAAACAGTTTTTACAAAACCCAAAAGCATCAAATATCATTATTTCAAAGACATATTCATAAAGTAGTGGCATTGTGAGCATTGTGTAATTATGAGACATGGTATCAATGAATGGGTCTCTCTCTCTCTCTCTTTCTCTCTCTCTGTTTGTGTCTCTCTCTCTCTCTCTCTCTCTCTGTCTCAAATTCCAATTCAAAATGCTTCATCATCATGAAATACATTAGTAAATATTGCCAAAGCATACATATAGAAACATAAAAAGACATTAGAGCGTGAACCAAACGATTTCTCTCTCTCTCTCTCTTTTCAGGATCTAGATTTCTCATCACATCCACAGGAGCCTTGTATATTTTGGATGTACAGACTGAGGATGGGTTGTATAACTACCGCTGCGTCACACGGCACCGCTACACTGGGGAGACCCGACAGAGCAACAGCGCCCGTCTCTTCCTGTCAGGTGAGCCGCAGCCCCCGAACCCTGAACCCTAACCCGGCAGATCATCTGCCCCCTCTCTTTCTGTCAGGGGAACACTAACCCCCAAACCCCCAATCCCTAATCTGACCGTTCTAAGGGGCTAGTCCCTTTCTGTCAGGTGAGCCTTAACCCCTGAACTCTGAACCCTAACCCAACAGATCATCTGCTCTCCTCTCTTCCTTTCCGGTGACCCCCTAACCCCCAAACCCCCTCATCGCTAATCTGACAGTTCGAAAGGGCTAGTCTCTTTCTGTCGAGCGAGCCATGACCCTAAACCCTAAACCCTAAAGCAACAGAGCAACAGCGTTAGCTGATTTCTGTCAGATGAGACCTGCTCCCCTCACCTTAAACCCTAATCCTGGACTCTAACCCTAAACCCTACCCCCTAACCCATAAGCCCTATTCAATACTCCAAACTCTAACCTGACAGAACAACATCAACATCAATTTTTGTCAGTAGAGTCCTACAAATCATAACCGTTAACTCTGACCCTTAACCCTAAACATCCGGTCCTGACCCCTGTGGGAATGTTCTGTGATGGGCGTGGCGTTTTCACCAGGCAGCCTTTCCCTCCCCCCCCTAAGCAGACCCCACGAACTCGGAGCCAGTGATCCTGGATGGCTTCGAGCGGCGGGAGGTCATGGCCGGCCACCGGGTGGAGCTGCCCTGCAAGGCGTCGGGCCACCCCTCGCCGAAGTACCGCTGGCTGAAGGACAGCGGGCCCCTGGAGCCGGACAGCCGCTTCCGGCAGAGCGTGACGGGGCTGCTGATCGAGAGCACGCAGCCCAGCGACACGGGCAGCTACGTGTGCGAGGTGTGGAACAGCTACGGCAGCGCCGAGGTGGTCGGCCGCCTGCTGGTCAAACGTGAGTATGACGCCCCCGCCCCTCCGCTACCCGTCCGGCACCCCGACTTTGCAGCGAAACGCTCGTAGACCCCGAGTCTGGAGAGCAGCGAGACGCACCGTATTAACACACTGTACACGCAGCCTGATCACCATGAGCTCGAACCCATGTTCAACTGGCTCTCTACGTCACACCCATCGTATGTTGTGTGTTAGGTGAGTTGTGTCATAGGTGTGTTGTATGTTGTGTGTTAGGTGTGCTGTATGTTGTGTGTTAGGTGTGTTGTATGTTGTGTTTTGGCTGTCTATATTTACGCTGTCGGTTGTGTTGCATTTTTGTGCTTCTAAGTTGAGTTTTGTTTTATTATTATTGGCTTTGTACCCACCATATCTACTTGGCAGACTGTTTTTGGAATTGAGATTACTGTTCAACCAATCAATATTTTTTGACCAGATTACATGGCAAAATAAAGCAGTAAGTCACTTCAGTCTGTTAATGAAAACGTGGTCTGTTCTCCAGAGCCCCTGAAGGTGGTGGTGAGCCCGCGCAAGGTGAAGGGCAGCGTGGGTAGCCAGGTGTCGCTCTCCTGCGGCGTCAGCGGCTCGGAGGAGTACCAGCTCGCCTGGTACCGCAACGGCGAGATCATCCACCCGGGAAACAACGTGCGCATCACCGGCGGCAACCGTGAGAACCTGGTGATGGAGGGCATGGCCAAGAGCGACGGCGGGGCCTACCAGTGCTTCGCCCGCCACGGCAAGATGTCCGCCCAGGACATGGTGCAGGTCGTGCTGGAAGGTGAGCCGGGCCGAGCCCCTTTTTACTTGTCCTGAGGACGTTCTGTACCCCATTTGCGCTGTGAGCGCGCCTGTTTTAGCATGCGTAAGCAGCACGTGGTCGCTGGTGATGCCGTGTGTTAGTTAAGTTAGAAACTGCGTAGATCATAAAGCCGAAGTCTGACTCATTACAGAGACGTCCTGTGAAAGCGGCAAACCGGTCGTGCGGGCACAATGCCCCTGTAGTGTGGGGCTGGGCGTCGAGGCCGGTGTGGTGATGGGACCTGTAGTGCGGGGCTGGGGCGTGGCTATTATTAGAATATCTGCACCGACCTGACACTGCTTACCTGTGTGCGGTTGCCAGGGAAACCGTCTCCTGCGGCCATGGAACTGTATAAAGAGGATATTGGTAATCTATAATGATGCAGGGGGGAGGGAGAGAGGGGGAAAGAGGGTAGAGAGAGAACGGGGCAGAGAACGATAGAGGGAGAGGGAGCAAGAGAGTGAGAGAGAGGAGGGGTTATTAGGGTACAGTGGCAGGCAGAGATTTAGAAGCCCTCCCCCCCACTCTCTCTCCCCCCTCTCTAACGTTGATTTCCATATAAGAGCCCCAGCACCAGCAGATCAGGGCGAAGGGGAGGATGAGTGAACGAGTGGGGGTGGGGGGGGGGAGGGGGGGTGCTACAGGCAGAGAGGGGAGTCAGGCTTTATTCGCCGTGGAACAGGGGCAGGGTGGGGGGAACACGGGACAGGGGAGGAGCATGAAAGGGAACCCTGTCACCCCTGTTCTCTTAAAACCGAGCAACAGCATCTCCTCCCGGACACACGTCTGCGCCTCGCTTGTCACGCGCGTCTGTCTGCAGTGCCGGGGAGCGCCAGTCTGCCACGCGGCACTGCCAACGGGAAACGCAGCGCATCAAGGACCGCCGCGCATCACACCTGTTAGACTCTTACACCTGACAGAGAGCAGACGGAGGCGGAAAGTGAAGAGTAACAGCTTGTCAGTGTGGCACGTGGGGCTCCTCAGTGTTAGCTCAGCCTGGCTAAATAGCACACACTTCTTAAGAGAACGTAGCACTTCTTAATGTAGCAAGCTGAAATGTGTAAACCGCCACGTCAACTCTCTGAGTCACCGACCTCTCTAAGGCCTAGGAGAATCCTTATCCGTTGGTCACATTGCCCATCCAGGGAGGGACTGAATGGCGATGACATCGCAGGCCGTCGACCAATGACAGACTGGCTTTCAGTTGATGTCATCGCATCCGTCCAGTGCCCTCTTTTCTCATGGCTCTGCTTCTGCCCTCTTTCTTCTCTCCTCTTCCTTTCTACCCTCTGTCCTTTGCCCTCTTTGACCACCCGACAGACGGCACTCCAAAGATCCTGTCCACCTTCAGCGAGAAGGTGGTCAGCCCCAACGAGGTGGTGTCCCTGGTGTGCAACGTGAAGGGCACGCCCCTCCCCACCGTCACCTGGACCCTGGACGACGACCCCGTCGCCAAGGACGGCAACCACCAGACGGGGCAGATCACGCTGGTGGAGGACAACCTGCTGAGCTACCTGAACATCTCGCACACTCAGGTCCGCGACGGCGGCGTCTACCGGTGCATCGCCAACAACTCGGCGGGAGTGGTCTCCTACCAGGCTCGAATAAACGTAAGAGGTGCTTGTCAGATCAGCTCCTCCAAAAAAAAAAAAAAAACAACTACAAAAAATCACACACATAACTCATTTTGGTTATTGAAAGTTCATGCATGCCTCTTCCAAGTTTCCTAAGAAACTGCCTAACTAACGTTTTTTTTTTCTGTTTGTTTGTGTTTTACCTCAGCCCATCTCAGGATAGCATTTCTTCTCCTTTTTTTCCCTCTCTTTTCCTCCTCTTCCGTTTTGGTCACAGGTCTTTTCTGCTGGTGCTCTTTGTTTTCCTCCCTGTTCTGTTCTTTTGTTCCTCGGTGAAGGCGTCCTTGTTTCTTTCTGTCGGACTGTCGGTTTTTAGTTCTTAAATCTTTCTGTTGCCATTGGTTCTCCTCTTCTTTCGCCTTCTGTCTGTCCAGGGATACGACTGTCCCTGCGCCAGAGCGAACTTAAGCCCAAAGTCTTCCGCTACTTCAGTCAGTCAAAAGCTTTCTCAAGCTTTGTCATTCTCATAGTAACGTTGTCACCCTACAAATTGCACTGATTTAAAAAAGCAAGAAAATATTCACATCAGAAACAGCATATGAGATACAAAATCATAATGAATCATAGTCATAATTCATATTATTCTAGTACTAGTACTACTACTGCTGCTGCTGCTGCTGCTACTACTACTACTATTACTACTACTGCTACTAATAATAATAATAATAATAATAATAATAATTAATAATCTTTAGATTATCACCTGCAACCATGCATACCTCTCAAACATGTTTTCTTTCTGTTTTATGGGTTCTTTTGTTTTTGGGTTGAACTCTCCCTGCTGTTCTGTCATTCTGCATGCATATATGGCCGACCTGTTTGCATGCTACTGTCCTTCCGTCCTACATGTCTGACTGTAGACACTGCATGTTCTGTAGAACATTAACTGTGTGTGTGTGTGTGTATATGTATATCTTTGTGTGTACATGTGTGTGCGTGGTCTGCGTGGTGTGTGTGTGTGTGTGTGCATTGCTGTATATGTTTGTCTTTGCCAGACCATTTTAACATCTAATCCTTCTATCTGTTTTTTTCTTTCACCTTGGCTGCAGTTGAGTCTGAAGGCAGCTGTACACCTTCCTCTGTCAGTCTGTGCTTTCCTCGTCTTCTCTTCTTGGCTCCATATATTTTACATGTATGTCTTGTTAGATTTCCAGATCCTGCAGTTAGAACAGATGATTTGCTGGTTTTAAATGTTATGGTGTGTCATACCTTCTCCTTCATCAGATGCTATTAAACCTTCACATTTTCTTCAGTGTCAAGCTTTCAGTCCTGGTGGACTTCAGTCCATTCCCCCTTTCTAGAATCTGTTAGGGGTGAAGGAGGTTCAGTTGGTCCAGTCAGGATGGGTACATTTGGTTTGATAGCTTGCTGTACCCTTCTGTACGAACTCTGGCCGTCCGATGCCAAGACTGAGCAGCCCAGCAGGTGCTGCAGCCATCCAGGATCAGCAGCCATCTTACTGCTCAGCACGGATTACCCATGTCCTTCTGTAGCTGACTACTGGCTGAACATCCAATCAAATATGTGGAAACTGGTCACATGCCCTGATGATGTTGCTATTAGTGAAATTAGGGAATGCTGTTGCTGTGCTAATGCTATTACTGTTAGTGAATATCAGTGAATGCTAGTGAATGTCGGCAGAAAGCCCATCCTAACGACCGTCCCTCTTTCAAAGTCACAGGGATTTCCTCTTGCAGCCATGCTAGCCTTAATTATAGGCAACCCGGCCTGTCCCCCCCCCCCCCCCCCAACCCCAGGTCACGACATTGTTGCGGAAACTAGCACGTCTTGACCAGCGGTGTGGCGAACGACCGTGTGCACCCACCGATATCGTGCCTCGTTCAGGTCCGTCCCCGGGTCAGTCCTTAGCAGGCCATTAATAATGAATCAGCGCCGTGATTGCAGTGACGCACGGGGTAAAGGCAATTACTCGCTCCGCTGAGCTTTTAACGCGGCCACATAAATAAATAAATGAATAAATAAATAAATGGAACGGTAAACTATAACGCCGCGGTTAACTATGTGTGACGCACATTCAGTTTGAAACAACTGCACAGCACCGCTTGTCATACACTTGTAAACTTGAACGCATGGTTGCTGTGACGATTAAATGCGACGAACATAAGCAGCCAAGTACAATTTTTTTTTTGTCTTCATGCAGTGTAGAACGTGGTATGAAAGGCACAGGTAACTTGTCATTCCTAAAAGACTATGAAAGTACGGAGGGCTCAATACTGACTTCTGCTCACTGGGGCTGAGGTATGAATGGTGATCAGAGATTCCTTTACAGCTCTTTTATGCATGTGTGTAATTTCTCTAATTTTGCCTAATTTGCCTAATTTTCTCTAATTTCTCTAATTTTTTGTGTTTTTTTGATGAAGGATAAAGATCCAAAGTCACTGCACTCCTGAAAGGTGTTGCTTCTTGACTGGAGCCACTGCAGCCTAATACTAAGACTTTTATTGCATAAAATTTTATTGAATCATATGTATGTCGCTGAGAGCTCCCCCCGTGTTATTGGGGAGAATCAAAATTTTAAGAGTAAACCAGTGAAACTTTGACTAAATACCCAGTTTTTCTACAGTGTGCCAACGTAACTTTAACCTTTAACCTTTAACCCTTCTTTCCTCTCTCCATGAGTTCTTTCCCTTGAGTCGGCATGGAGAGGCAGAACAAGGAAAGCAGTGCTTGTGGACATTCACGCCTCACCTTTCTGAGACTTTCTCATAAACACAAACCCGCGAAACCCCGAAACCGTTTTAAAGAGAGTTTTGTCTCTTCTTGTTCCCTTTAAGGGCCTGTCAGCATCCGTCCAATGAAAAACCTCACAGCCATTGCTGGGAGGGACACCTACATTCACTGCCGCGTGATTGGCTACCCGTATTACTCCATCAAGTGGTACAAGAACGCCAACCTGCTGCCCTTCAACCACCGGCAGCGCGCGTTTGAGACCAACGGCACGCTGAAGCTGTCGGACGTGCAGAAGGACATGGACGAGGGGGAGTACACCTGCTGCGTGCTGATTCAGCCGCAGCACTACTACAACCGCAGCGTCTACGTCACCGTCAAAGGTGCGGTACGCCCCGCCCCCACTGTTGCCTCCTGAGCGATAAAATAACAGTTCACTCAGATACAAGAACTGGACAATACATGCAAGTTAGCTGGAACAGTTTACAATTTAGCACTTAGCCATTTGACAGATGCTATTGGCCTAAATAAGTTTTAGCCGAAACGACAGAACTGCATCTCACGTGATTAGAAGCAGAGTTGGGCAGTGTACATGTATGTACAGGCATACGCTCCAAACAGTGATGTCACCGGGGTGGAGGTCCAGTGAGCAAACACTGTAAATACTACCTTGTACCAATGAATTTGATTACATTGTGCAAACATTGTGGCGACTTACAGTATGTGTGCCTACTGGGATATCCCTATATTGAGCTGCTATCAACCCGTCCACTTTGTTCAGTTTGCCAAACTCGGTGTGGCTTACAGTAGGATACTGTAGTACGTAGCAAATTACATTCAGAATATGGGATGTACTGCAGAATAGAGGTTAAAGAACTGGGTTCGTAAGCAGAATTAAATGCATGTTAATGGATGATGTGGATAAATGTAGGCTTTGCCTGAGTGTATGTTGTATAGAGTGAGATCAGTTCCTTAGGAAATATGTCAACAATAAGTAATGGTAGATGTAAGGAACAGGGTTATGGTTTTTAATCTGAAAGTGAACCGGTGTGAAATTATGATGTATTATGATCTTATAGATGCTTAATTAGCTGAGAACTTATGACATAGTATCAGTTCCAGATTGGGTGTTTACTGTCCTGATGCTATATGGATAGAACTTCTTTTGTCTATCAGTGAGTGAGGCTACTCTTTGAAATATGCTCCTCCACAAATTATTTTTTTCTGTGGCTCCCTTCTCTTTTTTTAAAAGGGGGGGGGCGAGGGTGGCTGTGCGTGTGCCGTTTCCTCGGCAGCGGAGTTGGTTAATTGGCTCTGCCAGGCCCTGTGATTCTCCAGCAGTCGTGGAGAGCAGTCCCCGGAGTCCATTACTCCTGCTTTGTGGTGAATTAGATAAGTGCTGAAGTGGCGCTTATTTCAATGTTATTTTAACTCATTGATTCTCGAAAGCGACGGTTTCTAACCGCCGCTGCCGTACCCCCAGAGAGGCGCCATTTCGAAACGCGGCTGAAGCGGCTCTTCGAGCGTCCTTTACCGTGTTACTCCGCAGTCTCCGCCCCCCGCGCTGTTTCAACAGGGCGCTGCGGCTGAGAGAGCCAATTAGCTGAGGCTCGGAAAGCTGTTTTAACTCCGTTAACGTATTCTGAGATATCACTGGTTGTTGTGGCACTTTCATATATTATGTCTGTATTTTGTGTCTATGTCAGAGGTTGTTTTGGCACTTTCATATTTTCGTGTCTTCTGGAAACACTGGCTACTATCGGACAAGGAGTTCCTCATAACCTGCTTTTCCAACATGATCATGAAAATTATGATCATGAGGATGTTCATATTTTCCTTCTTTTACCTTTGCCTATTTATTTAAGGAGAAAATGGCATGTAATATTTGCTAAAATATATATGGAAAATATTATGGAAAGCCAATTAAAATGTTATATGACATACCATGAAGACTATGTTGCACATCTTTGTTTAACATCATCATCTTTAGGTTCAGTGTTTGGCCTTTGTGTAACCTTAAATGTCTTCCCCCCTGCCCCCAGTGCCCCCGTTCATCCAGCCCTTCGAGTTCCCCAGCTTCTCCATCGGCCAGCGGGTGTTCATCCCCTGCGTGGTGGTGTCGGGTGACCTGCCCATCTACATCACCTGGCACAAGGACGGCAAGCCCATCCCGGCCAGCCTGGGAGTCACCATCGACAACATCGACTTCACAAGCTCCCTGCGTATATCCAACCTCTCGGTGGAGCACAACGGCAACTACACCTGCATAGCCCGCAATGACGCTGCCACCGTCGAGCACCAGAGCCAGCTCAACGTCCGAGGTGTGAGGCCAAGCCCGGGGGGGTCTCACAGTAGGATGGGCAGGGATTGCAAGGCTTGGCTCCTAAATTAACTTGAATATCTTTACCCAAAGGCTCCTAAACTCACTTCAATATCGAGACCCAAAGGTTCCCAAACTTACTTGATTATCTATAACCAGAGGCTCCCAAACTTACATGAATATTTAGACCCAGAGGCTCCGAAACCTACTTGGTTATCTAGAACCAGAGGTTCCCATACTTACTTAAATATCTAGGCCCAAAGGTAAGATCGCAAGTTTGGCACATGTGCTGTAAGCACTTTAATCTCCAGTCCATGGCAGGGCACTGAACCAATGACCCTTGATGTTAAAGTGGAGTCTAACTTTTCTCTTCTCTTCTCTCTGTCTTGGCAAGTTCCTCCGAGGTTTGTGGTGCAGCCCCAGGACCAGGCCGGCATTTACGGCAAAGCCGTGATCCTGAACTGTTCGGCAACAGGTTCCCCAGTTCCCACAATTGTGTGGAAATACTCTAAAGGTAAAGGCACCCTACACCATCCGTCCTAACAGTGAGCCTTCAAACTGTGGCTATGTCATTGCAGAGCTGGGTGTTGGAATTTCATTTGAACAGAAATTCCACTCATCAACTGAATCAAATGAATTTCAATGGAAGTGACCCCAACTTTATTGCATATCTTAGACGTCTCTTTTTCTACAATATGAATTTGTAGAAAAAGAGAGATGCGTACTAATGGTGGTGAGTCGACCCAAAAAGAGTCAACTCCTCAACTCTTTCACTCTCAAGACTCGGAGTCGACACCCTTCCTGTGATTCAAAGAGTTGAGACGAGGTGGTGTCGACACCAAAGCAGAGATTCAGAGCCTAGACAAGGTGTACTCGACTCCCATCCAGTGATTCGAAGAGTGAAGACGTGGCGATTATTTAATTTTAACGAAAATTGGAAAACATTTTTTTAAGACATAGTTTAGCCAGAAATCAGCATTTGTCTTGCAAGGGATTGGATTGTGCTGGCAAATTGCAGGGTGGAAATCCGTGAGTTTGGAGGGCAGCATTCTGAACTTGTGTTGATGTCCGTGCTGCACAATGGTAGAAATCATAAAGTGCAGCTGGCGAGGTTGAAAAGTAATTGTTGGACGGGTCACAGTTTACAGTTGTATTTTGTCTGTTAAGTGATCGACTGATGAGCTGCAACAAAAAGGGAACTAAATACAGGTGGTTGGGATAAGCTGAGTGACTGGAAGAAAATCAGCACAGATAATTTCAGAAAACAGAAACAGGTTTTTTCTTTTTTACTATTTTTGTCAGAGTGTGACCAGCCCCGAGTTCGTTTTTTAACCAGTTTCAACCAGGTATTTTGTTTGTGGTTGTGTTTGTTTTGTCTTAAACCACTGACCACTCATCATCTTTTGTTTAAATGCATTGTTAGGATACCAAAAGTTATGTGCTGTAGCTATTATTTATGTCTTTTTCTTTGCTATGAGCTGTAGCCTATAGGCAAAATTCAAACAACGTCAGAAGGCCCAAAGAAACTTCTGGGTTATTCCTTGACTGTTTACCTATTTACTCTAGGTTTTCTCAGACGGCACTGTTAGTTTAAAATAAGAGGTGTTGATTGAGTCACATCATTTCAAATGTTCATTTTGATGGGTAGGTTTGCTAACTTAATACTAGCGACCTGTGCAGGCAGTATATGGCTTAGTGGCAGACGGCACAGAGCATTAAAGTGTGTGTAAAGTGCGTATTTAGCTAACTTACCTTTAAAAGGGCATCGACTGTCAAACTGTTTCCATGTACATTTCTTGATTAGCAATCGAGAAATTAATTGAATAACAAAAATGAGTAAATATAGCCATTTGTCAATGTGCTAGCATCCTAAAATTGTGTAGCATATGTAGTGACAGCCGGAGCGCTATTAAAAGAGGGTGTAAAGCATTGCCTTTAAACCAAACAGTACCCTCAACCTAGGTGTTTCTGTCAACTCCAAAAATCCCAGAGCCGAAATGTCACTAATGTATACTGAGACTATAGAGGTTGAGTGCGATATCTCCCTTGAGAGAACATTTTGGATGGCAGAGAGAAGGGAGGTAGCTTTAACCAAGGTCCCTGAAACAGTGTGCAGGGTTTAAATGAGAACACCAAGCCCTGAGGTTATGGATGTAAGAGAGGTCCGGTATGGCATCCCATAGGGCTACTTTGGGTCCCTTGGCTGCACTGGTACACAGCTAAAGGGCCGCTGGTGTGGTATGAAGGGCTCCTGTGGCCAGAGCTGTCTCGCTTAATGAAATCTGACAGCATCAGTCAGACCCGCCGTCACGGCGACCGTGCCGTGTCCTCGCTGCCAGTGTGTCTCTAATCTGCCCGCGCACGGGGGGAAGGCGGGCTATGCCTCCACCCTGGCCGGTGACTGGGATGGCGCTAACCCACACAGAATCACAGCGGAGCGGGGAGGTCAGGTGGAATTAGCATAGGCAGTCCTTCTCTTTGTGTTTGTAAAATCTATAACCCATGAACGTCGCCTGGTTTTGAGCCTTTGTTTTCTCTCGCTCTCTCTCTCTCTCTCTCTCTCTCTCTCACACACTCTCATACTCTGTCTCTCTCTCTCTCTCTCTCGTTCCGTCTCTGCATGTTGGGAGAGAGTAAACGGCGGCGCCACTTGACCTCTCGCTAACCACAAGCTCTTGACGGCGTTTTTAATTAAGGGCAGAAAAAACCCACAGCGTGTTAAATGTTCCCTCGTCTTTTAACGGACAACTTCGCTGCATACTAATTTCGAGGATAATTCATACTTATGCCTAACACACCGTGAGCTCACCTTCATTTGTAGCCGTTTAATTGAGAGAGTCCACTTGAGGTGTGCAGTCCTGTTTTAACTCCCAGAAGGCCCTGCTTCTTAAAGGACTAGTAGCATCAATAAAGCCTAGGGCATCTCAGTCCAGTGGCTATATTTGGAACAGAAACAATTATCTTTCTGTTAAATGCAATAGATGTGCATGTCGTTGCCTCTTTATCTCAAACTGTTTGAAGTGACAAAAATGGCGCAGCTGAATTTGAACGCACTCAAATTTCTTGGACAATCGGTGTTTTGGTCATGTGACTGATCTTCCCAAAATTGGTCAGCCATTTCCTCACCATCTGAAAATTCTGATATGCAGAACAATTAAACTCTTTACTAAAGTAAATGATTTTTGTTTGTTAAAATATGTGCACTAATAAAGTAATAGAGAAAAGAGCAGACTATCAACCTGAACCTCCCTGTTTGGACCTTAAATTCAGGAAGGAAGTATATTCTGCCCTAGGAAATTTCATTGCAAGTGGTCACTCTACATTACAAGCATCTAGGTGCTCAAGACATATCTGAACATCTGTTTGAGATATATTTGCTTTCTTGCACTCAATTATCCTCAAAAAATTTACAAAATGCAAAACACTCTTAAAATAAATCCTTTGAAACAGGAAGAGGAAGAGAAAATAAACATATACAGTTTATCTAGTACTTACAGAGGACAGTAATTTCAGCACTTTTCTAGGTTATGTCTTAAGGCTTTGGATTTACAAGTTTCAATCGTGTTTCTCCATTTCAGAATCTTCTCTTGGGATTAATATGCACATTATGTATTTAGTAATCTCCCTTTCTCAAGTTAAATTCACTGCCACATCTGCCTGGGCTTAGATTTACGTCGTAAAACCTATACATTGACAGTTTGAAATTGTTTTCAAAGCTCTCTGGCCAAATGGTTGGTTAAATCCTGATGCAAATAACAGAGATACGTTATTGTCTTTAGCTTGATCTAGAGCCAAAGTCTTGACCTACTAAAGGTCTTTCAGTGTATATGTGTGGGCCATTCTGCTATAAGCTTGCGAGTCACCACTGGATTTGAAGTATGTGCTTTAAATGTAAACCGATTTTGCTTTTGTTTTCCTCATGCTATTGACAGAGTGCTGGTCAGGATATTGCAGAAATGACTCTAATGGAAATAGGGGGATATAATTTGATACTCAAATGGATATTTATCTATTATCTCACATCAGTACTGTGCATTATGACTAAATCAAACAGGAGCTAGTACCGGGAGTTCAAAGGTCGTCCTGAGCATTTTCAGCCAATCATATCCGCTCCTTGGTCAAAAACAGTGACTAGAAAATGGCTGCATTCCCAGAGCTCAAGTGGAAGTCTAACAGTACCAGAATGTTTTGTTTTGACCACAGTTGTGACCACAGATTATTTTGACACCAGATGCTAGCTTATTTGTTACTTCTGTCCACTTTTCCTCTTTACCACTGGATGCTGGTAGCAGCTTTTTCACAGCTCAGAATGTCCATCCCCACAATTGTACTTAGTCGTACCCCTAAAATGAATTTTCATGTGATGCACTCAATTGGAGAGTTTTGGCTCCTGTTGTAAAAAAAAGGGGCTGGATCGATGAGAATGAATTAACTGCGGGTGTGGTGGGGGTTTGGTTTCATTATGGCCAATCAGATCGCCCCCCTTTCTTTTCTTTTAAAAACAATCCCCACGGCCAACTGCTAATTTCGTCCTGGCTGAAGAGCAAGCACATTATGTGCAGCTCCTTTGCAAGCCTTTCTATGAACCATTACTCATGCTAACTAAACAAAGGTAAGACTGAATAGTTTACATTTTTTATTTATATAGCATTGAAGTCCACTGCAAAAAAAAAAAATAGTAAATGAAATGTTTTAAAATTCTGAGAGCACAAAGCTGGGTGCGCAGTTGAGGGGATGGTTACAGAGTCTATGATGTCATCTCTGCAACATTGCTCTTCCTCTCTCCTCTTCCTCCTCCTCATCCGTGGTTGTTGCCCCACAGGCGCCGGTGTGCCCCAGTTCCAGCCCATCGCCCTGAATTCGGGCTTCAGGATCCAGCTGCTGCCTACGGGCTCCCTGCTCATCAAGCACGTGCTAGAGGAGGACAGCGGGTACTACCTGTGCAAAGTCAGCAACGACGTTGGAGCCGACGTCAGCAAGTCCATGTACCTCACCGTCAAAAGTAAGCCTCGCCTTCACCCGTCGTTCCGAACCAGGACAGGGATAAAGGGGGTGGGGGTGGGGTGGGAGTGCGTGTGTGGGGACGAAATATGTACTGGTGACTTGGGAGGAGGTGTGTGCTGGTGACTTGGGCTAGCTTTGCATTAAATAGCTATAGTGTTACTGAGACAATATAACATTATAGATAGAAAGTCTATTCTATTGTTTCTTGTCTACTCTATCCTTGTTCTGGCATAACATGGGGGGGGGGAGTTCATGCCCCCTCAATATTTATAGAGAATTAAGATTATGTGTGTGTGTGTTGGGGGGGGGCGGGGGTTGCAGAAACTGCAGCGGTGCCCCCCTGAAAGTTCAAATCAAACCTACACCTTTGGTTGTTGTTTTTTATGCTGGTGATTTACAATGGCTGCCATTTTCCAGAGTGCACTTAGAAGTCAGCTTTGGACAAAAGCATCAGCCAAATTAATTTATGCATCGTAAATGTAGCCCAATATAGCATGGAGCCAGAGGGGACAAAGGTTAAAAAGCAGGGCAAGAGGGGGCAGGGATGGTTCTTCAGCAAAGCTAGCTCGCAGCTTACATATATATGCTTAGAAAAAAATGTCATCAGGCAATTGGAAATCTGTGTGAAGAAAAGCCAGAGAAAATGCTCTGAAGTCTGCTCGAGTAAAGGCAAAGACAAATCACTTTGTAAAATGTGTGTGTCAACTCCTCCACTCCCCTAGTGTGTGTGTACAGTATGTGTAGTGTGTGTGTGTGTGTGTGTGTGTGTGTGTGTGTGTGTAACAGACATTACCTGGTATTTAAATGAAAGGGAGACTACACAGTCTGCCAGGTGGGTGGGGCTATCCCATGTGACACCGGCCTCACTGGCTTTAGCCAATTGCAGCATTTGGCTTCAGTCAAGAATTTCTAATTTCTTTGATTGACTGATAGAAGCCGTAGACTGAAAATACAGGGTAACTGTAAAGCTGGAGACGCAGTCAGTTGTTTGAGGGGGGGGGGTTGGTGCGGGCGGGGTCAGTGTGTCATAGACGACGGGTGGGGGAGGGGTGGGGGGGGGGGGGGGTGCGGTGGGAGGTCAAGCGGAATCGCCGCTCCGCTGCGCTCCATGGAGAGGAGAGCCACGGGCCCCCAGGCCCGGCGGGAGGGAGGTTTCTGCCTGGCTGAGTCCCGTGAGGAGAGAGGACGCGTGTCGCAAACTGTGTGTTTATCCGCCGAGAAGCCAGGCACTTATGTCCCCTCCATTACACCCTGAACTCCTTACTCAAGGCAGGGCTGCCATTTAGAAAAGTATCTGTCTCTCTCTCTCTCTCTCTCCCACTCCTACTCTCTCTCTACCACTCCTACCCTCTCTCTCTCTCCCACCCCCTCTCTCTCTCTCTCCCATTCCCACTCCCTCTCTCTCTCTGTCTCTCTCTTCCCCCCCACTCCCACTCTCTCTCCCACTCCCTCTCTCTCTCTATTTATATGTGTATATATATATATATAGATTGATAGATGGATAGATATTCTTTTACCTCTGTCTCTCTCTATGTCCCTGTCTCCTGCTTTCTTCTTTCTCTGTCTGTCTCTTTCTCTCCACCTCTTTCTCTCAACCTGCGCCTGCATCTTTCTCTTTCTCCTGCTCCCCTTCACTCTTCTCTCATCTATTGGCGGTATATTTTCACCCGTAAACAGGCACGTCTGTGTTTACCGCTAAGCCTGATTTTTCGGGGTCACACAGAGTTTATGTTGATGTGGTTGTTTTATTTTGGTTTGATGCCGCAGCGTGTCAATCTGTGGGGGGAAAAAAAGAAGCTTGGCGTTGAATGCAGTTCTGTTTGTTTTGTCTGCGTTTCGCTTTATTTTATTTTTCTGTAATCGCGTGATTTGTTTTGCCCACCGGGATTAATTTGGGCGAGAAGCGCTCTCTCTGCTGTGAGACAGCCTGCTCAGCCTGCTGAAGATCAGACCACCGAAGATCGGACCGCCCGGGCAGGTTGCTTTCAAATCAGGCGGAGTGGGGCCGCACGGCTCTCTGAGTCTGCTAATCACTCTCCGGCTACAGGACCAATCTGACGAAAGGCCAAGCACGCCGCGGCCTGCAACGGAGGCGGCTCTGCCGCTTATCCCCAGCAGGGGGCGTACCGCTCTGGGACTGTGCCGCTCTGTGTGATTACTGACGTACAGGAGAGTGGTCTGTCCATTGTGCTGTAGGAGTGAAACAGAAATGATTGCTGTGGTAATAATTTCCGACGTCAGCATATGAGATTTTCAGAACGCTAAAAAAGATACTTTAACCCTTTGAAGAATTACCCTTAGGTTTTTTTTGTGGTGTTCTAGAACTCTATTGCTTTCAGTTATTACATTACATTACAGGCATTTAGCAGACGCTCTTATCCAGAGCGACTTACACAACTTTTTACATAGCATTTTACATTGTATCCATTTATACAGCTGGATATATACTGAAGCAATTTCAGTTAAGTACCTTGCTCAAGGGTACAACGGCAGTGTCCTACCCGGGAATCGAACCTGCAACCTTTCGGTTACAAGCCCAGTTCCTTACCCACTGTGCTACACTCCGTCCGTTATCAGTAGTGATTGTTACATCAGCATTAGAATATTCAGTTCAGAACATTCTAATCATATATTTTCAATCTTACACCTTGAAGGGTTAATGGCAGAATCACAGGATCGTGATTCTTCATATCCGTGTGAAATGCAATGCTTTGACCCTGTATCAGGACAGAAGAAGAGGATGTAGCTTTCTGTACCGAGGCAGGGGGTTTTCTCACCTGTCTGAACGCTGGGTATTGCCAGACATTATTAATCAAACTCGTGAGTAATTTTTGGTTTGTGCTGACGGTGGCTTCGTCAGGAACACCTCCCTCTGCTGCTCTGATTCACAGCCCAGTCTGGCCCCCTCTCGGGGGGAGGGGTTTATTTGATGGGCTCAGATTTTGGAGCTTATTTTCCTGCTCTGCTCTTATCAGACTGGTGCAGGGACCTCCCTACAGAGAGTCTCTCTGTCTGAGACAAACACAGTTCTCCTCGGGGACACACACACACACACTCTCTCACACACACACTCACTCACTCACATACACACTTATACTCTCTCTCACTCACAAACAAACACACGCACATACGCACACCACACACACATACACACACCACGCAAACACATACACACACACACTCTCTCTCTCTCGCACACACACACATTCATATAGTCTGGTGCTCATCAATGCATGTTTATGTTATCAATGCCCGTGGCCTGGATTTACAGGAATTACAAGCAACAGCATCCGATGTGCAGAAAGTGCTGTTGACCCATCCCATGCTGTATATTGCTGTATGCCTCTTTAAATACAAGCGTTTCAAATAATAGATGGGATATAAAAAGAGGTGGGCTGGAAGGGTGACTGCATTTAAATTTGAAACCGCTGGAGTCTGAGGATGTGCCAACAGGTCAATGATATTCCATTGTTATACATTTTACTACACTTCCTATTATCCAAATATATGTACAGTAACATACAAGTTTTAAATGCGAACAACAGAATGGATAGAGTATCTTTTGAGTCAGGATCCAGTGGTGTTAGCCCTTCTACTTCTGTTTCCACTAGCTGTTAGATTTCGCTTCTAACACCGGTGTTTTTCCAACACATGAAATAATGAATGAATTAATTCATAAATTAATTCTAAAATGTTATCGCACAGTTTCACTTTTTTGTGTGCCTATATTGATATAAACGATGCTGGATTTTTAAACTGCATTATAAAGCCTTTTTTGTACTGCTATCCTGACACGACAAACATTTAAGTGTTAGGCTTACTGACGTGGGGCGACTACTGGGGCGATGCGGTGGGAACGTTCTGTGTTTTCCGTAAGGAGTGGGGAAGACAGAGAGAGCTCATTAGAGCCAACATGGAGGTTCCCGGGAGACCGGGCTTCCACAAACACGAGCCCAGCTGCTCAGGGACGCAGCACCACTGCACCTGTGCCCGCCACAACACTGTGAGCCGGCCTCCTCCGGGGAGGGCCCCGCCCTGAGTCACATGACCTGCCCCCAGTCACCTGACCTGGCCCCCTGGCTCAGAGCCTGGCTCCCAGTCGCCTATCCTGGGCCCCAGTGACATCGCAGATGTAACTGTGGATTAAAAAGATGATCGAATCTGTATTCTTAACACTTAAGCTAGTATTGCTTCCCTTCCATTGAAGCTGAAATATTGCTAATTCAATTCCTTGTCAGAAGCTAACAGAAGCCCCGGAAGGTCATGCTACTAATGAAAGCCTTCTGTTCTTAAGGAAATCAGAAGATGAAAGGAATTTAAATGCTTGGAGAAAAATGGGGGAAAATGTAAGATGTTAATGTGAGAATCGACCAGTCACATGGTGCACGTCTCTGTGTTTTGTGTGGCTATCAGCCAATATGTGTGAGTTAACTGTATGCGGATGTGACTGTGACTGTGTGTGTATGTGTGTGTGTGAGAGTGAGTGTGTGTGTGTGTTTGTGTGTGTGTGTGTGTATATGTGTGAGTGTGTTTGTGTTTGAGAAAGAATGTGTGTGTGGTGTGTGTATATGTGTGTGTGTGAGTGTGTGTGTGTGGTGTGTGTGAGTGTGTTTCTGTGTGTGTATTTGTGTGTGGTGTGTGTGTGTGTGTATGTCCCCGAGGAGAGCTGTGTTTGTCTCAGACAGAGAGACTCTCTGTAGGGAGGTCCCTGCACCAGTCTGATAAGAGCAGAGCAGGAAAATAAGCTCCAAAATCTGAGCCCATCAAATAAACCCCTCCCCCCGAGAGGGGGCCAGACCGGGCTGTGAATCAGAGCAGCAGAGGGAGGTGTTCCTGACGAAGCCACCGTCAGCACAAACCAAAAATTACTCACGAGTTTGATTAATAATGTCTGGCAGTACCCAGCGTTCAGACAGGTGAGGAAACCCTCTCCCTCCGTACAGAAATCCTCACTCTGTCCTCCGTCACTCTTCTGATATTAGCACCTCCTCTACGCCGCGATTGGTCGGGGCTGTGGCAGCGCTCCACACGTAAGCAGGTCGCCATGGAGACGGTGGGCGGGGTGCAGCACTGGGGCAGTTGAAGGCTGGGGAGGGCTGTGGGTGGGGGGGGGGTGGCCCGAGGTGTCAGGAAAGCCTCCCCAGCCGCGCACGTCTCCTTTTCCCTGGCCGTTGTCATGACGCCAGATCATTTTGGCGATGGGGGGGCGGGGTAACACGTCAGCGCTTACCGCGTCAGAGCTCGTGTCTGCGCAAAATCCCGCAGCCCCCTTTCCGGAAACATCCGGGAAAACCACGCCCGTCTCCGCTGTCTGCGTGGTGTCAGTTACGAGCGCTTGACGATGACATTAAACAGACATGGCCGCTAAAAACGTACAAATCGAACTGGGAATTCCCTTTTCTGCCCCTGCTGAAGGGAAGGCGAGGTGGCTTTCAGGACACCCCTGATACCTGTCCTCAGGATTTCGGCTTAACTGAGCTGACAAAGGGATGTCGCGCCCCGAGCGTTTCCCGGTGGGCGGAGCCAGCCCCCGGGAAGGGCGGGGTTTTTAACTGAGCGGCCCCGCGGAATTCCTGGGGCCCGGGCACGGAGCTGTGATTGGTCGATGAGGGAAGCGGCTCTCTCTCCGCGGCGGCGGCGGCCTAATTAGCGCGGGGAGAGGAGCCGTAATGGCGCCCGCGCCTTCGCCTCTTTCTTGGCCCGTCGGATGATTAACGGCTCTAATCTTCCCATGCACACCCCCCCCCCCCCACCCCCACCCCCCTTCCTCACTCTCTCCACACACACAGAGCTGGCTCACATACCTGCTCTGGTGCCAAAGAAACATTATCTTTTTGTTTGCTTGGTGTTTTTCCTTTCCAGTTGTTTTTTTTTTTCCCCCCCAGATTTGTTGTAATTTAAAGATAACGGTCTCGTTCTCGGTTCTGTTTCCTGGTAATGGCGGAGTCCTGTGTGCCCGCCCGGGCCCTGGCGGCTGGCAGGACGGCCCCGCCCGGGCCCTGGTGGCTGGCAGGACGGCCCCGTGCGCCAGGCAGGCTCTTTAGCGCTGCCACGTCTGCCCGTGCCGTTCATCAGGAGATCGCATTTCATGCCTTTTAACCCCGCTCGGCTCATAGACTCAAGATGCTTTGCTTAAAAGTGCACTTATTTGCTTGAACGAGCAAGGAAAAAAAAAGGCCATTAGTGTCCCAGCATGCACTGCTGTCTGGCTCCCTCCGCCCTCCCGCCCCCCCCCCCCCCTCCTCTCGCTCCGACCCACGCTGCTGGCCTCCAGCCTTGTCCCCATGCACGGTCCCGCTTCGTGTGTGCGTGTGTGTGTGTGTGTGTGTTTGCTTGCTCATCTGTGTGTGTGCGTGCGTGCGTGTGCATGTGAGGGACTTGTGTTTCTGTGTGTGTTTGCTTGCTCATCTGTGCGTGTGTGTGTGTGTGTGTGTGTGTGTGCATATGTGAGCATGTGAGGGGCTCATGTGGGTGTGTGTGTGCGTATGTGTGTACGTATTTGAGTGTGAGGGGCTTGTGTGTGCGTGTATGTGTGTGTGCATATGTGAGGCTCATATGTGTGTGTGTGTGCATGTTTGAGTGTGAGGGGCTTGTGTGTGTGTGCTTATTTGAGTGTGTGAGGGGCTCATGTGTGTGCACGCATGGCTATGGGAGAGCATTTATGCTTCAGCTGAACCTGTCAATACTTCAATTAGAGCTGCAGGGATGGGCTCTGGGCATGCCCTGCCCTCCAGGGTATAGCCCCCCCCCTCCCCCCAAACCACGTGCTCCAATCAAACGCAAATAAAGACTGACTGAGCCTCCTTTCTACTCATCGTCACAAGCATCTCTCTAATTTAATGAGGGATTTTTTAACATTTTTCAACAGGGGGATGGACAGTACAGCACAGAATAGTA